>NC_048220.1:134393456-134404087 GCF_002007445.2 Ailuropoda melanoleuca
CATTTTTTTTATGCTGGGGTAACAAGTTACCACAAAAATAGTGGTTTAAAACAACACCCATATATTCATTCACAGTTTATTGATTCACAGAAGTTTTAGTGGATTTGGCTGATGTCTCTGCTCCAGGATCTCACAAGGCTAAAATCAAGGATAGCAATATAACTGAGCTATATGTTTTGTTTTTTGTTTTTTGTTTTGTTTTGTTTTGTTTTCTGAAGGCTCTGGAGAAGAATTTACTTCCAAGCTCATTTAGGCTTTTCACAGAATCCAGTTCCTTACAATTGTAGGACCGAGGTCCCTCCTTCCTTGCTGGCTTTCTGTCCCTTTTATGTGGCCNTTGAGCATCAAAACTAAGAGGACTCTAGAGTCAGCCTGGATTCGAATGCAGAATACGGAGCCTCCAGCAATTTGTCAATGACGCTTTTGGTTTTCCCACGCTAGCACCGGCTCCCGAGGTGATCTCTGCTAAGGTTTCTGCCTCAGTAGGTCATCATTCTGTTTCTGCCTGTCTCTCTCTCTCTCTCTCTCTCCNCTCTCTCCAATTTGGGGTGGGAGGGGGCTGAAGTGGGGCTGTAAGCCCTGTGGACCTGACTCATCTAGCAGATTTAAAAAGAGGTGGTTTTTTTTTTCCACTCAAAATTTTTTTTTTTTTTTTTGCAGAAAAAGAGTTTGGGATATTCCAGTTTGTTCAGCTTTTTACTTCTTGTTCAGATGGTGTAGCAATTGTAGCCATTTCTAATCCCCTCGCATGCTAACATGGAAGCCCGAAGTCCTCCAAGGTTATTTGTTATTCTGCTNTCCGCTAATTCACAGGTTTGGGGAGTTAAAGTATGGAATCTTGAGGTCCCTTCCCGGAAATTCTGCCTTCCGTGCTGGGGTGCTAAAAACACACAGAAACCTCCAGGCTTACGGACACAGAAATTAGAAACTCCTATGAAAACCCATTCCTNCCTGTCTCTCTCTCTCTCTCTCTCTCCCCAATTTGGGGTGGGAGGGGGCTGAAGTGGGGCTGTAAGCCCTGTGGACCTGACTCATCTAGCAGATTTAAAAAGAGGTGGTTTTTTTTTTCCACTCAAAATTTTTTTTTTTTTTTTTGCAGAAAAAGAGTTTGGGATATTCCAGTTTGTTCAGCTTTTTACTTCTTGTTCAGATGGTGTAGCAATTGTAGCCATTTCTAATCCCCTCGCATGCTAACATGGAAGCCCGAAGTCCTCCAAGGTTATTTGTTATTCTGCTAACTATATTTCAATAAGATTGCTTACTTGCCTAATACTGTTTGTTGTATTTTATGATTTAAAAAAAAAAAACTATTGTTCTGAGTCCGTAGACTTCATGAAAATGCCAAGGGGATCCACGGCACACACAAAAAGTTAAAAAAAAAACCCTGATCTAAATAGATAGGGAACCAAAAAATTGGTGATCGATTCCGTGTTGTTGGGCAATCAGGTTTGCCAAGTTTGGCAGAATTCTGTGGCATTTTAGGGCAGTGGGTGATAATCATATGTAGCAGCTTCTCAAAGTAAATTAACCCTGTGGCTTTGTGCTAGAACTGACCCCCCCACCTCTGCCAAGGTCTGGCCATGGCTCCTCTTGGGTAACACTCGGAGCATCAGGGAGAATAAGAGAGGAAATCAGTGGAAGAATCAAAATATGATAAAACCTGTTAAAGAAAATAATCTGCTCGAGAGCCCAGGTTTGTAAGCCAGTCAACAACAGTTTCGGAATAAAGAGCAGAAGCGATCACTGGCTCTTCCTGCCGAAGCCACTGGGACAATGATGGAGACTCTCACTGGATATTGTCCCAGATCCAGTGGGTGGTAAAGCAGTTTCAAAAAACACCTCATTGCCAGAGATGCTTTCAGTTATGTTTCTGGCCAGTCTCTCTTTCCCAGCAGCTGCTCCCAGCTAATGAAGAAGTGGGTATCTCAGTGCGGACGAGGAGCTGGGGTGACACGAGATGGAAAACTGCAGACAGGGCGTTCTCACCACCCGAGAGCCAGGTATTCTCTGTGTGCGACGATGCCTCCTGCTCCCGTGGGCGAACCTGACGGCACGCTGCTGGGGCATCACTCCATTCAGGCTTGGCAGAATCCGGGAAAGTGATGCTTTCCAGAAAGGGCAGAACAAATTAAACATCCAGCAGAGAAGAATGCGTGTTGACAAAATGGCCTGAGCCCATTTTTCAAAGCAAAAACTGAAGCTGTGCTTTTGGAGGATATGGACACGGATCACTGAAAGCAGGTTTTGTTTAAAGGGAAAAAAGTAATAAAAGGCCACTCTCTGTTTCTTGCTTCAGCTCCTCTATTTTTATAAAGACTAATACGAGAATACAATCTGAGAGGATGGCTTAGTTCCTACCCACCCACCCCCAACGACACCTGTTACACTGCAGAGAAGCTTGCATCCTTTTTCAGAAAGAAGACACCAAAGAATTCCATTTCTTTATTCAATTTATCTTCTCCTGATATAGTTGGGTAGGAGAAGAATTTTAGAGGTCTTTATTTTGTTTTGTTTATAATGGACAACCTACATAATCTTTAATGATCTTTCAGCTCTTCTTTCCAATTTATCAAACACTGATTATTCATCTAGAATTTCATGGCAAACAGAGCCCTAAATTTCCAGATCATTCTCAGATCTTCTAGCAAATTCCCACTTTATGATTAAAAAATGTTTCATAAATGAACCTGCATATGTTATAGGAGGAAAAAAGAGAAAAACTGAGGTGCTGAAATATAGGCAGGACGAAGGAATTGTACTTAGGATGGAGTCTCAACTTTCAAGTGTGTGACTTAAGTACCTTAGTTGAGGAAGGAAAGACCAAACAGCTGTGATGAACATAGAGGAATGCTTTAGTGCATTTATCTACTCCCCAACTCCGGAACTATGGCTGAGGAGGAGACACTGAAGGGAAAGGCATAGAGGTTTGATAACTCACTAACTTTGTTTTCCTCTTGCCTAGGTAAGGGTGTTTTACTTACTGTTATCAGTTTGGGGGAAAGGCCATATAAAATTATTTTTTGATACTCTGATAATTGTATGTATGGAGTATGTTCATTTCCAAAATTTTTGGAAGAGTAGGAGGATTATATGGAAGAGAGGGGGGATTTATCTGCAATAAATCTGCAGATTGTTTAAAAAAAATGGAGCTGGAATAAAGAAAGAATGTTGCCTACACCATGGGCATAACACACTTCAAACTGATTTCATCAGGGCTTCTTTACTTGGTGTCCATGTACCTTTGTATTTAGGGAGGCTGCAAACACAGATGGGAAAAATTATAGTCTTGTTTTTTGAAACTTTAACTGAAATTGAGCTCTTCTTTCAATTGTGAATGTAGGTTTTATTAGACTGTCGAAGGGATTCGTACATGGCACTACACACAAAAAAGGTTAAAACTTCTCAAATAACAGTATTTTCACCAATAAATAGGAAACTAAACATTTCCTATATTTGAACCAAAATATCAGTGTTTTCAACTAATAAATACATGAATCCGGTAAGAAAGGTTTTAGATCAAAGGACACTGAAAATATTACCCACCACACTCTAAATATATATCATCTCCATCTCTACAACCGCTATTTTCAGCTCAATTCTATCTGTTTTTTGAGAACATTGAAACAGATATTATCAAGGGTCTGGGGGCGATAATAATTGCAAAAGCTTCCAGTGTTTTGAAGCTGCTAGGTACATAGTGACTATAATAAAAGGAATGCATGATATTTTTTTTTATTGAGAGATAAGAAGCAATTATTTAATACCTTACTTGGACTCTGTGTGTACTGGGGGAGCATAGGTCCTCATAGTATTTATTGCCTTCTTACATTCTCTTATAGACCTAGTTTTTTGAGCATCCACTGTGTACAAGACATGAAGCCAAAGTAGGGGGGTGGTGTTCTGTTGGGCCGTTGGAGACATCTACACTCACTCATCCACACAAAACTGATGCGCTCTTCCTGGCAATCTCATGCCGCGCTAACAAGATACGGTCATTTCTACCTCCCTAACTCCCAAAGTCCAATTCTCCAGGTCAGTAGGACCCATGGACAGAAGACTATAGAGAGATCGTCACAAACTCATTCGTTGTGCCACAAATGAAAGCTTGTTTCCCAACAATGGTGCTCCAGAGGCATCATTTGGATCTCCACTATAAGCTGCTTGGGAATATCAAGACTTTATCAGGTTTGAGTCAAGTTGGCTCATTTGATTCGTGTTCCTTATTCAAAACAAAGATAATTGATGAGACAATATTGGACATTTCAGTTGAAATGCTGAGTCTCCGGATTTATTGCTGAGGCAGGTACCTTAATTTAATTTTCAAAAGAAGTTATAAAAATTGACTCTTTGATTGTCAGTTTAACAATATTAGAAGAATAACCAGGGGAGGCAATAGAAAACTAAGGTCAGATGCCATTTAAGGCTTATGGAAAGAAAGCTAATTTCATGCCTGTTTGTCAGCAAATGGAATATATTTTTAAAATAATTTTTAAGGTATTTGTCACTTAGCCTCTTTTATCCAGGTGAGCGTGTACATCTCTGCCTAATTCCATGCGGAAGATCTCCAAGCCCTGGGCCTCACGTTCTTTCTCATGCTAACAGGTGGAAATAACAGGACTCTCATTTCCGGGCTGAGCTCCGAGTTCTGTACATGTGCCTGATCTTGGGCAAGGCAATCTACAAAATCCCAGTTTCCTCATCTGCAAAACAGGCAAAATAATAATAGTATCTACTTCACGGTGTTGTTAAGGGGATCAAATGAGATAATTCAGGTAAAATGCTTAGCAGAATATCTTGTACACAGTGACACCAAATACATGTTTATCGCTTTTATTATTGTCATATTGTTACGAGGCACTCCAAAAATAAAGCCATTGACATGCACCACACCAACTTCCCTGTCTCTTCTCCATCTATAAATTGATTTTCTCTATCTCATCCTTGCATTAATTTTGTCCCAGAAAGAGGTGTATTTCCTCTAGATAAGATTCCATTGTCCATCTGTATACTTGGCCTTACTTTTTCACATCGTTTTCTAGGTCTTCAATCCCTTCCTACCTTTGGCTTTTTTTCTTAAGTCTATAAACATGGGCAAACTCATTCTAATCTGAGCAAAACCCAAATACACCCCCTCCGACCCTAGAACCCGTATAAACCCCTTCAACTGCCCTATCCCTCTCCTATTTTCATACAAACTTCTGAAACCTTTGGACATACAATCACCATGTCTTAACCATTTCCAGTCCCTCACTTTGCATTCTGAGCACACTGTTTGTTTCTAACTGTTGAGTCTATGCAAGTTCTTCTCTTGGTTGGGAAAGTCCAGACCTCATTTCCTCACCTGGATATCTTCTCCTTACCATAAAAGATTCATCTTAGGGGTTACCTCTTCAAGAAGCACTTCCTGACTCTCCTAGGCAGTGGTCATCAGATCCTCTTCTGTGAACCTATGTGATTCCATCTCTCTCTGGTATGTACTTATCCTGGGTATCATAACCATCTGTGCCCCTCAAAGAAATGTTTGCTAGACTGAGGGGAGCTCTAAATACTATGTTGAAGGACTAACCTTCATGATGTCTTTTTTTAGGCTATTAGATCAAGTAAACAATGAAGTAATTGAATAGGTAAAATTTCTCTCTCTTTCCTCTTCCACAGAAAGTAGCCACAGTTAAATATGAAAATCTTTAGCTGGGAAATATTAACATAAGTTCATTTTGTTAATTTGCTCATCAATAATGAACTTCAGTTATTATATATGTCAATAGATGAATTGATAAATGGACGGATTGTAGCAGATAGCTAAATGGTCTAGAAAGCCAGAGACCTGAGTTAGATCTAGTGAACTGTGTGAATCAACTCTGTGATCTTAGAGAATGCATTAATTTCTCCATACTAATTCCTCTTTCTTAATTTCGCCATCTATAAATATGGAAATAGTAGCCTTTGCCCTGTCTATATGACAGTCTCGTTAAGAGGTTCAAATGAAACAATATGTCAGACCTTTGTGTAAATAGTCCAGGGGTGCCTGCGTGGCTCAGTCAGTTAAGCTGACTCTTGATCTCTCAGTTCTTGATCTCAGGATCGTGAGTTCAAGCCCCACACTGGGCTCCAAGCTAGGCATGGAGCCTACTTTAATTTAAAAGATAAATAAATAGTCCAATTGTTCATAATAGAACAATGTCGTTATTAATACAGACACAATTGTTATTCCCAAATAATTTATAATCTAATAATTTAAATTGGCTATTTGGCTAATTCTTTCCATTGAATGAATCATACAATGAAATTACACAAAGACTCGCCATTAATCTCTGTTTATATTAATAGGTATTAATATTAATTATAATTAATTACTATTTATTTTTATTAAGAAGCAGCAATATCTGTTTATACTAATATTTCCAAGGCCATTTAAGTCCAACCTCTTGTATGTCAGAGGTATCTAGGGCTACAGATTTATTTCCAGGCCCAAATCCTTGTTTTTCTTACTTAACTATAAGTAAATACCTTGAACACTTTATTATACCTTTCAAGCTTTTCAACTTAGGTTAAAATTAAACTTAAGACTCAATTTACAGTTGTAAGTGGCTGTTTTTATCTCATTTTACCCTCAAATTTCAGTTGAACTTCCTCGGTGAGTGTGGTAGATGTGGTTGGTTGCCCAGCCAATGGCCTTCTCCTTTCTTCCTTCCACCCTGTTTATGGAATACCAGTTGTGTCCAGGAACCTGAAAGCGATGATTTACTAGCCTCTTCCCCAGGAGATGAATCTCAATTGCTCTAAGACAATCACAGTAACCTCATTCCTCTTTGCCAATGATTGGTTTAGGGGTTGGCATGTGACCCAAATCTGGCTCATGAAGTCTAAGATGTCTGTTGTGGAGGAATAAAGGATGTTCTGGGAAAGATTTTCTTCCCTGATAAAAAGAAATAGATATGAAAGAAGAAGCCTTCTTTCTTTCAGCTTTTAGATATTGTTATGAGAGGACATGTTGGTTGGCACTCTGGCCAGCTGTTCAGACCATGGAGGAAAATTTAGGAGACCTATAGAAAAGGTGACATCCATAAACTTCTGAATTAACTGACCCTGGAACTACTTACCATTAGAAGAGTAAAAAAGACAGGCCAAAGTATGAAACATGATACTTCCAACAAGAATATAAAAGGAGACAAAAAATAGGGAGACTTGAATAGGTACTTTGCATAGAGCATATGCAAATCATTGACTGATTTGTGAAATGGTGGTTAACATCATTGGTCTTTAGGAAAATGCACGTTAAAACCACAATATAGCACTGTATACCCACCAGAACTGGTACAATAAAAGACATGGCAAACCAAGTGGGGGTGAAGATAGGGGGACACTAGCATTCTCGGACTGTTGTTGGAAGGGTAAATGGGTACAGGTACTCTGGGAAACTCTTCCACAACGTCTAGCAAAATGACTTATGCACACCTGCTGAACCAGCAATCCTCCTCCTAAGTACCCCCAGCAGAAATGTGGACACGCGTTTCTCAGGAGTACTCAGACCAGTACTCTTTTGAATACCCTGAAATTGGCAATAGCTCAAATATTCATCAGCGTACAATAGATCTATACATTATGGCATATTCATATAATCAGATCCTAAAGAACAATATAAATAGGGGCGCCTGGGTGGGTCAGTCCCTTAAGCAGAAGACTCTTGCTGACTGTTCAGGCCTTGATCTCAGGGGTGTGGGATCAACCCTGCATGGGGCACTCAGTGCAGTCTGCTTCAGATTCTCTCTTTCCCTCTGCCCCCCCATTAATAAAATCTTAAAAAAAATGAAGAACAATATAAATACATAAACCACTACACACAACATAAATACATTCTTTTTTTTTTTTTTAATGTTTATTAGTTTTATTTTTAGGGAGAGGGTGGGGAGAGAGGCAGAGAGAATTTCAAGCAGACTCCCGCTGAGCCCGGAGCCCGGACATGGGGCTCTTCTCCCCACCGTGAAATCACGATGTCAGGGGAAACCAACAGTTGGACACTCAGGACTGTGCCACCCAGGAGCCCCAATATAAATACATTCCATAAACGTGATTTTGAGCAAAAGAAGCAGGCATACTATATGATTCCACTTGCATGAAGTTCAAAAACAAGCAAAATTTAATTTCTGTTCTTAGAAGTCACGGTAGTGACAGCGAAGGGAGCCACAAAAGGATTTTTCCGCTGCTAGCAATGCTCTGCTTCTTGGTAATGGGTTTTGATGACATATTCTGTTCACTTTATGTATGAAAATTAATTGAGTTATATGTTAATATCTGTATAGAGTTGACCCTTGAACAACACAGGTTTGAACCGCACGGGTCCAACTATAAACTTTTTTTTTTTGTTTCTTTGGGGCTTTTTGCTGCACAAGCTTTATTGTTTATATTTGGTCCAGGGCTCGGGTGCAGGGCTCCAGGGTGGCAAAAAGCTGGGTAGCAGCTGCAGGGAGAGGCTCCCGCAGAAGCCCTGAGACCAGGGGGATGCCAGAGGGGCCCCTCAAGGGCCGCCGGGCTCGGGAGGCTCCTGGTGGTGCTGGGGGGTGAATCTCCGTAAGAGAAGCTCCCCAGCCCGGCCTGCGCAGGCGCCCCACGGCGTCGCCATTTCCTGATGCGTTTCACCTGCTCCTGCAGGAAGTGGCTCCCCAGGAAGTGCCAGAAGCAGGTGGGCACCCGCGCAACCCCGGGCCCGAAGATCGCACAGGGTCGGCTTCAGGTTCTTCGCCAGAATCATGGCGGCTTCCATGGTCCAGGGTTTTACCCCGTGCATCTTGGAGCCGCCTGGAGGACTGCCCGGAGCCCTGCTGGGCTTGCATCTTCAGGAGCTGCCGGACAGGCGCCAACGGGGCTTCTCGACGGCCAGCGTGGGGAAGAAGTGGCCCGCGCCCCTCACAGCCCACCTTCCCGGGAGACAGGAAGCCCAGAGAGAGGTAGGTGCAGGAAGCCCCGGATGCTTGGTGACCAGGCGGTTGGCGGCAGCTCCTGTGGAATGGTTCTGAGGAATCCGGGAGCTCCTGGCTGGGAGGAGCAGGAAGGGGTAAGCTCAAAATAAGGTGTTGGCTGGTCCCCAGGGCAGGGGGTGGCAGAGAACACAGTTCTGAAGGTTGCAACTGGAAAAGAGTTTGGAGAGTGGTTGGAGGCTGGAAGGAGGGGCATCCCTGGGTTTGTTCCTTCCAAATATTGTCGAAGGAAGGGACATGTCTGCTGGATTGTCGGGAGCACTGCCTGTAGGCTGATTTTTTGTTTTTTGTTTTTACAGTACAGGACTGGAATTGTATTTTCTCTTCTTTACCACTTTCTTAATAACATTTTCTTTTCTCTGGTTACTTTATTGCAAGAATATCATATTAGTGCATGTAACATACAAAATATGTGTTAATTCACTGCTTGTGTTATCAGTAAGGCTTTGGGGCAATAGTAGGCTATTAGTAGTTAAGTTTGAGGGGAGTTGAAAGTTATACTTGGATTTTCTACAGTGGGAAGGTCAGCACCCCTAACCCCCATGTTGTTCAAGGATCAACTGCACTTCTTCCAAATATATGTTTTCTTCAATAAAAAGGCTATTTAAAAAATAATTGAAAGAGAAGAAAAATAAGGTAAGAAGAAATAAAAAGAACAGAAGATAGAGGAAGGGTGTAAAGGGAAAACAGCGTTTGCCAAGGGTGGTGGGGGTTCAGTATTGCCTGGGGCTCCTACAACCCTTTTGTGGGTTAAATGCTTCCAGTGTCTTCAATCTAGACTTTGGCTGTCTTGGGCTGTTCTTGGAAGTAAAAAGTAACCTGATTTTCTCTGAAAAATTTAGAATTCACTGTTTGGAGCTACTCATCTGCCAGTAGTCAGATCCTTGTGATTCTGATTCTTGAATGATTTCATAGTTATGAGTCCATTTCTATTTCTGGATAGCACATAATCTTAGATGCATAAATTTTATTTGTACTACTTAGGCTAATATATTAGCAAAGTCAATGCATTATTCCGAGTATATAAGGAAATATAAGATGCAGTGTGTATAATCAGTTTGGAATTCAGGTAAAGACTTAATAATTAACAATTCTTTTACATATCTCCAGACCTTGATGATTTGCTTCTCTTTAGAACTCCTCCAATGTTAGCCCCTAATCCGTATTGTTGAACAGAAAATTCTATTCTGCCTTGGGTTGTTGGCAGGTTTTGTTTTATTTTTCCCTCCACACATGCTAGTTTTGGCCTCCTGCATAGACCACAAGCCATTTGAAGGTAGGATCCATGTCTTATAGTCTTTTAAAAATTTCTCTAACCTTTGAGCTTTTTTCATAGTAAATATTCAGTTTTTACTGAGTAATTTCTGGTCACTGTCATGCTTAGGTTTGATAAGGAGAGGCCATGCTCACGGGCAATTTGCAGGGAATTTTTCTTGGCAGCATTGAAGGATAGAATGGGCATTCTTCTGCTTATAATGTTACAGGAACTCAAAGAAAAGGACTAAGAATGTCACGACAGTCTCTATCAGTCCTATGGCCTATGCATGTGGCAAAATAACAGGCAAATTATTGTTTGCCTTACCCAGTACCAAACAACTCAGTTGACTTTTTTTTTTTTTAAACAGAATTGACTAAATTACCCGATTGTTTTGTCTT
>NC_048220.1:134404394-134487968 GCF_002007445.2 Ailuropoda melanoleuca
AGGAAGCCCAGAGAGAGGTAGGTGCAGGAAGCCCCGGATGCTTGGTGACCAGGCGGTTGGCGGCAGCTCCTGTGGAATGGTTCTGAGGAATCTGGGAGCTCCTGGCTGGGAGGAGCAGGAAGGGGTAAGCTCAAAATAAGGTGTTGGCTGGTCCCCAGGGCAGGGGGTGGCAGAGAACACAGTTCTGAAGGTTGCAACTGGAAAAGAGTTTGGAGAGTGGTTGGAGGCTGGAAGGAGGGGCATCCCTGGGTTTGTTCCTTCCAAATATTGTCGAAGGAAGGGACATGTCTGCTGGATTGTCGGGAGCACTGCCTGTAGGCTGATTTTTTGTTTTTTGTTTTTACAGTACAGGACTGGAATTGTATTTTCTCTTCTTTACCACTTTCTTAATAACATTTTCTTTTCTCTGGTTACTTTATTGCAAGAATATCATATTAGTGCATGTAACATACAAAATATGTGTTAATTCACTGCTTGTGTTATTAGTAAGGCTTTGGGGCAATAGTAGGCTATTAGTAGTTAAGTTTGAGGGGAGTTGAAAGTTATACTTGGATTTTCTACAGTGGGAAGGTCAGCACCCCTAACCCCCATGTTGTTCAAGGATCAACTGCACTTCTTCCAAATATATGTTTTCTTCAATAAAAAGGCTATTTAAAAAATAATTGAAAGAGAAGAAAAATAAGGTAAGAAGAAATAAAAAGAACAGAAGATAGAGGAAGGGTGTAAAGGGAAAACAGAGTTTGCCAAGGGTGGTGGGGGTTCAGTATTGCCTGGGGCTCCTACAACCCTTTTGTGGGTTAAATGCTTCCGGTGTCTTCAATCTAGACTTTGGCTGTCTTGGGCTGTTCTTGGAAGTAAAAAGTAACCTGATTTTCTCTGAAAAATTAGAATTCACTGTTTGGAGCTACTCATCTGCCAGTAGTCAGATCCTTGTGATTCTGATTCTTGAATGATTTCATAGTTATGAGTCCATTTCTATTTCTGGATAGCACATAATCTTAGATGCATAAATTTTATTTGTACTACTTAGGCTAATATATTAGCAAAGTCAATGCATTATTCCGAGTATATAAGGAAATATAAGATGCAGTGTGTATAATCAGTTTGGAATTCAGGTAAAGACTTAATAATTAACAATTCTTTTACATATCTCCAGACCTTGATGATTTGCTTCTCTTTAGAACTCCTCCAATGTTAGCCCCTAATCCGTATTGTTGAACAGAAAATTCTATTCTGCCTTGGGTTGTTGGCAGGTTTTGTTTTATTTTTCCCTCCACACATGCTAGTTTTGGCCTCCTGCATAGACCACAAGCCATTTGAAGGTAGGATCCATGTCTTATAGTCTTTTAAAAATTTCTCTAACCTTTGAGCTTTTTTCATAGTAAATATTCAGTTTTTACTGAGTAATTTCTGGTCACTGTCATGCTTAGGTTTGATAAGGAGAGGCCATGCTCACGGGCAATTTGCAGGGAATTTTTCTTGGCAGCATTGAAGGATAGAATGGGCATTCTTCTGCTTATAATGTTACAGGAACTCAAAGAAAAGGACTAAGAATGTCACGGCAGTCTCTATCAGTCCTATGGCCTATGCATGTGGCAAAATAACAGGCAAATTATTGTTTGCCTTACCCAGTACCAAACAACTCAGTTGACTTTTTTTTTTTTTAAACAGAATTGACTAAATTACCCGATTGTTTTGTCTTTGTGTGGACAGAGCCTGGGATTCTATTGATGAAACCGTATTTCATGCTCACGCTCTGCAACAGCTGTAGTTCACCGGATTGAAATAACTTAATGAGGTATTGATTTTGCTGCTCAGCGTGCTCAGAAATAACTACCAAAATTGTGGGAGGCAACATCAGAAGGGACGGGGAGAAAGAAAGGTGAATTTCTAATGAATACACTAGATGAGTTCCTGTCAACTTGATTTTTTGAATTGGATGCTTTAGAATTAGAGAAATGAATTATTTAATTGGGGATGAAAAATATCAGTTCATTTTGCTCATTTGGAATTGGAACTGAATCACATGCACTTCAGGAAACATAAAAGTTNGCTTTAGAATTAGAGAAATGAATTATTTAATTGGGGATGAAAAATATCAGTTCATTTTGCTCATTTGGAATTTGGAATTGGAACTGAATCACATGCACTTCAGGAAACATAAAAGTTAAAAAAAAAACAAAAACAAAACCAACCCTAGCTCAGCGATAAATTATCGTGGTAAGTTATTTTTCAAGCCAATTTTTAGTTGTTCAAACTAGAAGAAATGGAGAAAGCCTTAGAGTGGAGATAAGACTCTAGGGAAAGGAAATAAAGGAACTGTTCCTTTTGCATGTTTCCTAAATACTCCCCGGTGGCTCTTAATGAGCTGCATTATTGCGTTTTGGCTCTGGAGCTGGATGGAGCTCTGCCATAAATTAGCAAGATGGAGAGAATTTGAATGAGGGTACTGCACAGACAAGCATACAGGAAACCTCTTCCTCATATTCCATTTGGCTGGATTCTGATTCTGTGGATAAATGGTTGGCATCCTGAGGGCCATCTGAAAGTTACCCAACTTTCCAAAGAACTTTCTAGAATCACTGGGTCGACAGCTCTGCTACTCAGGTAAATTTACAGTGACCAGACACGTTGTCTTAAGCCACTTGCATACGCTGTTCCCAGTTGTCCCTTCTCCTTTAATTAAGAAAACCCATTGATTATTTGTCTGAATGAAATAAATTTGATGTTCCCCAAGAACAATGGAGTGCTTCTATTACAAAACAGATTAGAACCAGAAAGGATGGGGCACCTGGGTGGCTCAGTCGGTTAAGTGTCTGTCTTCAGCTCAGGTCATGATCCCAGGGTCCTGGGATCCAGTTCCATGTCAGGCTCCCTAGTCAGTTGGGAGTCTGTTTCCCCCTCTGCCCCTCCCCCTGCTCATGCTTGTTCTCTCTCTCTCTCAAAAATAAATTTCAAAAATCTTAAAAAAAAAAAAAAAAAGAACCAGAAAGGATGGCACAGTATACCAGAAGAGGAAATGGTCCTTCCTCTGGTCATGGGAGAAGAAGACTAATAAAAAATTAAAAGACTTAAGTTTTGCTCACTAAAGGAGAGCGATAGCAGCCAGGAGAGGCAAAGACATGACAAGATGATTTAATGCTCCTGTCAGGTGTATGGAGTTCCATGACTGTGATGTCTGGACTGTGTGGCTTCGAATCACTTTGGCTACTTGCCCAGAACCTCGGGGTTGTAACTGATTTGCATATAATGATGTGTGTTTATATAAAATGTAGTTATAATAAATACAATTAACAGTAGGTGGTTTTTCTTTAATGTATCTTCTCCATTGCCAGATAATGATCATTTATTAGGCATCTGCTGGGCCCTGGTGCTGTGTTCAGTATATATTTTTAAAGGTATTCACATTTAGTTTCCTTTGTTTTAAAACAGCAACCTACATCAGCCATCCCCAGGAGGATAGTTTAATTGTTCCAGAAATAGGATCTTCTTTTGAGTCTCTTGCTTTTCCACATGTAGACTAAGTTAGTACAGAGGAAATACAGCTTTGGGGGTGAGAAGACTTTCAGGGCTTCTGCACTAGGAAAAATAGCTCTCATGCACTTGAAATATTAACAATCTTAAGGAGCTTAAAGGGATTTGCACGTCACAACCTTAAACAAGTGTTATTCTAGGTCTTTTCCCTGGGTCTCAGATGAGAAGTTGGATCTGAGGAGCTCTAAAGTCTTTTTCCACTAAGACTCTAGGATTCTATTCTTCTCTGCCAGCCAGTTAGAAGTGAGGCATTTGGGTCCTGCGCTCATCTGGACAGGCTGCAGGATTTGTAATCATTGATTTCAAGGGCCTCGGGAAGCTGGTAAGACTTTTTGAATATGTGCATTTTCCTGGGGTGAGTTTCCATATTTATATGATAATCTAAATAGCCTGTGATTCTAAAAAATTCAGATCTACTGCAGTAGGATGTAATGCTAATGAAGTCAGGATTATAAGCTTCCCCTCTTATGGATATTAATAGAGGAAACTCTATCCCAAGACCTCACCACTGACCCTGGGGATCTGCATGCAAATGTCTGCTATTAGTTCCAGAGGCACAAGAGAAAACAACACATGCTGGTCAGGGGCCCCCATGGCCTCTACTCCACACAGTGATCACCGATAACACAGAGCTGCTATGAAATCTCATCAATCAGAGCTACATGTGGGATTTTGGAGGACCAATAAATGACACGCATCTTTCATTCCAGATTGTGGAGCCAGTAGAGAGACAGGCTAGAGAAGACAGACAGATGGGGAGTAAAAAGAAAGTTGGCTTTAGTATTGATGAAGCTGATGGGAAAACATGGCTTTCCATTTGGGCCCAAATAGGCTTAGTAATACTCCCCCTGAATTCAGAAGACTTCTTGCAGCTGTCCCTGGCCCAGCCAGTCAGTGCAGGTGAGCTCCTTTCCTTCAGCTGAACAGAACCTCTGATCTGCAGAAGGCCATTGTCTCTTTGAAGAGGCTGGGCCTGGCGTTGCTCTGCTCTGTCTACTGACCTCGCTGATCTGGTATGTCTGTCCTCCCCAGAAGAGCAGTGAACAAAGTGTGGAGAGCAGCTTTTCCCAATAACTTTCCCTTCTGGGATGTTGGATGCATGTTATCTGCTCTTTTTAGAACATTTGGAGTTAGGAATACATTTTTCCCCCCCATTTTAAGTGCATCTCTGAATCAATGGCAGATTGAAATACAATAGTGGTAGGGAGATATTATAAGTGATTTATCTTAAAAAATGGAAATAAAAGCCCTTCAAGGCCATAGAAAGCAGGACAAGAATTGATCAGAGAGTTTTTGGAGAGACTGCCCAATATCTCTTGAGGCCAACTGATGAGTTAAGACATTGTCAAATGGAGCTAAAATATACTGGGAGGAAGTTCTCCAGAGCAAGGGCTATGGGAGTGGACGTCAGAGGAGTGATCCCTCACATGAACCATGGACTGAAGACGTGTCACCTTCTAGGAGAGACTTTTCTGTTTTCCTTATCTCACTTTACCTTCCTTGGCTCTCCAAACAAAGTTTTCTGACTTCCTGTCAAACATTCTCTAAACTTTAAATGCTTTCAGGTTGTCACTCTTCTGGAATAATCACAGCAGCTATCTTTTGGGTAAGGTCAAGACAAGGCCTTTGTGGAGGAGGCCGGTGTTCTCAAGGGGTTTCCGGGTTCTTTGTAGAGTACCCAGTGCCCCAGTTTGTCTCATTGGTCTCAGTTTGTACCTGATATCCCAGTATAACTATTAAATGTGCTTCCATTCACCCTCAAGCATGTCCTAATTTGGGTAATAAATTATATGTTCACTCTAGTTTTCTTTAATATTTAGTTTTTGCCTTTTTATTTTTTTAAAGATTTTATTTATTTATTTGACAGAGATAGAGACAGCCAGCGAGAGAGGGAACACAAGCAGGGGGAGTGGGAGAGGAAGAAGCAGGCTCATAGCAGAGGAGCCCGATGTGGGGCTTGATCCCATAACGCCGGGATCACGCCCTGAGCCGAAGGCAGACGCTTAACCGCTGTGCCACCCAGGCGCCCCTGGTTTTTGCCTTTTTAAAAAAANCCATAACGCCGGGATCACGCCCTGAGCCGAAGGCAGACGCTTAACCGCTGTGCCACCCAGGCGCCCCTGGTTTTTGCCTTTTTAAAAAAAGAGTGGATTTATTACTACTTGTGTAATTAAAATTCGTTTTATAAAAGACAATGCCATGATTTCTGACTTTAAGGAGAGACAATTGATTATAATAATAAAGCAGGCATTGATATGGTGCTTTGCACCTTACAGAACGCTTCAACAGATTTTTTTAAAGGGTTGAATGGCAGGAGGTCGATATATTTTGAGTAGATGGCGGAGTAGGTGAAGCTAGAGTGATAGGTACAGCAGGCATTAATATACTAATTTCACACAAATTATCAACATCATCTCACACCTTCGTGTAATTTTGTTCCTACCTAACCTAGTAACTATTGTGTAAAACTTTCTTCCTTGCCTCTTTCTCAGTGGCCAGTGATACTTGAAATCGTGTTGATCTTTCAGAGTTGGCATTTCTTCCCTACTCCTAATTCATACTTTCTTTCACCTCTAATTGGAACTCTTTATTTTTCCAGCCTCCAACAAGATGCCAGTTTTTGTACATATTATTGTATAAAGTGAGGTAAAACTGGTAAGTGGGTGAACATACCTGGTCTCAAAACAAACCCCTGTGGGGTATAGTGTCTTCTGTTTGCGATGGAATCACTGAAAACCTCTTTGCACATGACCCTCCGCACAGATCTTCTCCATCATGTTGGGAAACCCAGCCTGTCTTTCCTTCGTTCCTTCCTTCCATCCATCCATCCATCTGTCCTTCCTTTTTAAGTAGATTATACGCCCAGCATGGAGCCCAACATGGGGCTTGAACTCACAACCCTGAGATCAAGACCTTAGCTGAGGGGCGCCTGGGTGGCACAGCAGTTAAGCGTCTGCCTTCGGCTCAGGGCATGATGCCAGTGTTATGGGATCGAGCCCCACATCAGGCTCTTCCGCTATGAGCCTGCTTCTTCCTCTCCCACTCCTTCTGCTTGTGTTCCCTCTCTCGCTGGCTGTCTCTATCTCTGTCAAATAAATAAATAAAATCTTAAAAAAAAAAAAAAAGACCTTAGCTGAGATTAAGAGTCAGATGCTTAACCAACTGAACCTCTCAGGAGCCCTGTATATCCATTTATTAATTCCTCTGTCACATAGAAGAGAATGGAGAGCCTATATAAAGCAAGGTGTATTGCCTCTCTCTTTTCCTTCTCCTCAAGAACTCACTGTCAGCATGGAAGGTTGGTGTGGTGGAATTGTCAGTATCTGGATTCACACCAGTGATTGTGCCCAGGACTGATAGCTAACCCATAGGATCCTAGTATGGTAGCATTGCTTGTGAAAATAGGAAAATATTGAAGCATTTCACAGATAGCCAGTTCCAAAGGCTCCCTCTAAGTTACCCTGCCCCCGGTTTCCTTGACTCTCCCCTCAGGTACTGCTGGATGTCCCCAGATCCAGTAAATAAGGATCAACACCTGGCATAGCAAGGGGCTACTAGAATCTTGCTCCAACCCATTCTGATTAGCTGGGGCCTGTACCCTGTTAGGTTGTTTACTACTACCCCTGGCTGTTCTCTGGGACCTCTTCTTTGAGGTGCTTAAACATGAATTTGGTATGACTTTCTGCAATTTTAAAAATAGAAATCAAACTAGCATTTTGGAATTGAGTTTAGTTCTTTCCTCATTGTGTGTGTGTGTGTGTGTACATACATACACGTGCGTGAATGTGTGTGGGGTCACGTGTGCACATGCGCACATCGCAATAGACCTGACTCATTCTCCGTTTTTTAGGGTGTCTCCAATTAACATTTCTGCTCAACAGTTGAGCTAACTGTTTTGTTCTCATAGAAGACACCCTTAGAGGTATTCCATTCAAACAAAATATGAAAATTTCTTTCTGTACCTGACAGATGGTCATCCAGTTTTTGGATAACTTTGGTAATGAAGAGTTCACTCTCCCAGATGTCATTTCCCCTCTGAAATAAATTACATAGGATGATCTACACCCATTTCTTAGAAATGTTCTTTATCGCAAAGAGCCATATCTGATAGCAATAAGATTCATCCCTTTGTGTAAAAATGTTTCTTTGGGTAATCTTCCCTTTGCCATCCTCTCCATATGCATATTCATGAACACTTTATAACATTTAAGAAATGTCACAAACCTAAAGAAACCACATGATCCTGATTCCTATTTTTTGGCTCAGAAGTATGCTCTGTACATTAAGTAATCAGTCCTTAGGTAATCAATTGTTTCTATCAAAGGAATGAATGCATGAAAAATGAAGGACCCCAGGCAGAAAATTTTTTTTTTTTAGCCTTTATAGAAAATTCCCTCAGGATAGAAACTTCATGAATCTGATTGGCCTGTTTCAATATTTAATCATAGCAAAGATCAAGAGTTTCCCCTTACGCCCAGATGAAATCTCTCTACCTTTAATTAAAGCTAATTTCTTCTTCTTTACTACTCTGGGTGGGTTTCCTTTGTCTGGCTGCATTCCCATATCATCCTTCTTGTTGACAGGGCAGAGGGAGGAAGAAGAAAGACCAAATGTGTATTATAGGAGTCTAGTATTCTAGAGAAGTCTGTTACCAAATTTACCATCCCATAGTAATGGGGAA
Source organism: Ailuropoda melanoleuca (assembly GCF_002007445.2). Lineage (NCBI taxonomy): Eukaryota > Metazoa > Chordata > Mammalia > Carnivora > Ursidae > Ailuropoda > Ailuropoda melanoleuca. Next base: position 134,412,610 of record NC_048220.1, read on the forward strand.
CACTTTCCTTCATCATTCTAGATATCCGATTATGTTAAAAAGTAAAGAAAAAAAATGCTCTCCGCTTCACTATAGCAAGTGAGGCCACCTCTTCTTGTATGCCAGGTCATGTTTCAGCTTTCGATATTCAGGGAGAAGGAAAAGGCTGTCATTGTAAACATATAGGGGAAAGCACTTAACTTTCTTTTATTATTTTATTTTTATTTTTATTTTTTTTAGAAAAACTATTTCTTACAACCTATGCTCAAATGTAAAACTAAGAATTATGTATTTTTCCTCTCGAGCATGGCCTTCTAACTTCTAATTAGGTCAATTAACATACCCTCACTGACTTTCCCAGAGTGTGATCAGGAAGGCACAGAAAGAAGTTGTATCATGAGACTGTTCATTCTAGGACTTTAGTTCTGGTTATGTACAGAAACATATCAATGATCCTTTTTTTTTTTATTTAAAGATTTTATTTATTTGACAGAGAGAGAGCGAATGTGTGCGTGTGTGCCTACGAGCACAAGCAGGAGGAGCAGCAGAGGGAGAGGGAGAAGCAGCCTCCTTCCCAGCACCTTGAGCTCATGACCTGAGCTGAAGGCAGATGCTTAACTGACTGAGCCATACAGGTGCCCCTCAATGATCCTTTAATGTAAAACTCATGACTTTATTTGACCTAGTTTCTACAATTTTGAAAGGATACTAAATTTGAAAGTGATCTTAGAAAGCCTGTAGTTTAATCCCCTTTGCAGAAAAGGAGATTGTTGCTCATGCATTGACCATAAACAAATATTCTTCCTCAAAGGATTGAGCATTGAGGAGCAGTACTGAACAACATTGAACAACAATGTTTATCTCTTTGGAAAAATCTGGATCATCTCCTGACACCCTACCACCAAGGTGCCCATCAGTTAGTAATATGTGGAAAGGAGGAATACAGTGCCTCCCATGTCCCTGGCTTGGTGGACGTGTCCTTTAGGACATTTAATCTTTTAAAAATTAATTCTGTGATTATGGAATAATGTCTTGATATCTGAGCATGCTGGCATACTATAAGGGAGAGTCCTGGGCAAATAACACATGTGAATTATTCTCCTGATGTAAGATAATAACTAAATCATCACCATTCTGATTTTTACATGTTTCCTATAATTTTGATTGTTTTAAGTTTTTTTTTTTAAAGATTTTATTTATTTATTTGACAGAGATAGAGACAGCTAGCGAGAGAGGGAACACAAAGCGGGGAGTGGGAGAGGAAGAAGCAGGCTCATAGCGGAGGAGCCTGATGTGGGGCTCAATCCCATAACTCTGGGATCACGCCCTGAGCCAAAGGCAGACGCTTAACCACTGTGTCACCCAGGCGCCCCTAAGTTTTGTTTTTTGTTTTTTTTTTTTAATCTCTGTGTGGGCTTGAATTTCCTTACTGGATTCTTTTAAACAAACATATGCTGAGTGTCTACCATTCATTTATTTATTCAACAAGAATATATTTAGTGTTTGTTATTATCCATACTGCTCTAGGTGCTGGGGATATAGTAGAAATAAAAGAAATTCCTACACTTACGGAGCTTTTGGTCTTATTACAAATACAGGTAAATAAGATGAATCCTGTCTCTGCTTCCCTGAGCTTGGAGCTGAGCAGGAAAGACAAAATATAAATTGATTGCTGTAATTAGTATGATGAATATTCATTACAGGGGTAACAGAAGGTATAGAGTACCTAATGACTGATTACCTAAATATGTACAGAAAACAGGGCAGTGAAACCAAATTCTGGAGTCAAGGGAGGTTCCTCAAGAAGGGGAAAGAGACGTTTAAGCTGGTTTCTAAAGGGTGAGTAGGAGTTCAGTGATCTGGGGGGTTGGGCGACAGAATGATTGATCAGATGGAATAACATGTGACTTTTGGAATTGAGAGAAAGAATGGCACATTTGTAAAACTGGAATGAACTGGAATACGGGGGGGGGAAGGTATGAAATGAGGTCCCATTGTTGAGGGCTTTGTAAACCATCTTGAGGAAACTACTATATTTGAAGGGCAGTGTGGAGCCATTGTGGGTTTTAAATCCCTCTTACAGCAATATGGATAAGAGATTGGAGGGACAAACACAGATTAAAGGAGTGACCAGGCTGTTGACATAATTTAGGTAGGAGATGCTGGCAAAGGGGGTGGAATGAAATGCAGGGATTTGAGTAACGCTTTGGAAGTGGAATGATTAGACATGAGTGAGAACCATTGGTGTGAATGATCACATGTGCATAAGAAGGACAATCAAGGATGACTTCTAGAATTTAGGTTCTGGATTCAGACAGCTACAGATCTGATTGCCAGACCCTAGACCTGTATAATTTCCCATCTTTCTGTCTCTCTTCCTTTATTTGAGGATGCACTTGTATATCTGGCCCGCTGGCTATCTCTTGCAGGCCTTCATACCAAGGAGAGCCCCCATGTTACAAGTGAATCTGTGTTCCAGTGAGAATTGTTATATATAAAGTCATCGAGCCCTCTAGCTAGGTTTTAAGGTGGACTGACCATCTTCTGAATTCTATTCAACAGTATTCATTGCTAAACAGAACCTCTAAAATGATTATGTCAGAACTAGTTAAGGCACTGTCTACATCATGCTACCAATGGTCATTAACTTCTTCAACTGTTCCACTCAAAAAGCAGACTCGAGATCCCCTTTTGCTTTTCTGAATTGACTATTGTTCAAGGCTGATTGTACATTACCCGTTGCTTTTGCATTGTGAAAACTCAATATATCTACTCCCCCTCTGAGTCAGAAGGGGAATCATTTGGATTAATATTTTATTATTTTAAAATGCCTCCAAGATGCTATTTGATTCATTCTCATAACAATTTTGGGAGACAGGAAGGAAGCAGGTAAATGCGCACTTCACACAGTTTTTACTTAATGGCAAATTTAATGCTGTTTGGTCATAGATGAAAAATGAAGAAATTATTCATGTGGAATCTAATTTAAGATCATCATTCTTGGTGACATTTATGACTTGCTTCTGGCAGGAATTTTGTTTGTTGTAGTAATATGAGGAATGTTCTACTCTTTGTATTTGAAGGTGACACCACTATCCCTCCATTAGTTGTACATGTGCTTTGAGATGTTTTTCTAATGGAAAGGACAGATTTTCATTAAGCCATTTGCACTTTCTCTTGACATTGTGACAGTTGACACACATTTCTGATGCCTGACTTGGGATAGGTATTATAACCATAACCACCAGCAGAGAAAAACAAATTGCCTGCCTAGGGATTTGAACTTTTGCCACCGGCCTCATTAGCACAGTGTACTAACCAACTAGGGTAGCCACGGGCATGCAATTATAGAACAGCATGAATCAAACCTGGTATAGGACCCTGAAATTCGACCTTTGACTATATCCATTAGCCTTGACACATCTCCATGAAAGAATGGGGCCTTTCTCTTGAGGCGTATACTCCAAAATGGTTTGCTGTTATCTTTCATAGAGATTTATTTCTCAAATTTAAAAGATAGGAACATTAGTGAATCTTGAAATAAAATTTAGTGTTTCTATAATACTAGGTATTTATTTTTGAGCGATATTTATAAATATGGTCATTCATCTGTGACAATTGTTTTCAGTAACTTCTCTTTCATAGTAAGGGTGTGCTTGAACCACATCTGAATTTATGTCTGTCCATATGTGGGAGGGAATAACATTTTAGAATTGGAGCACAAATGTCAGAATACCGTCCAAGGTGAGAGCTTCACAGAAATGCTAGATAGAGAGTGGACAGAGAGCCATGAAGGCATTATGCAAAGAAAAGAAAAAATACATATTCATTACAGTCAACATATTCTTGCAAACTATTTTGAAAACGAAGCAGGCAATTACATTGTAATATTAATGATTTCAAACCAGTGGCAGTAACGTGGATATAAAACCACTCAGGGAAGGGAAGATGCTATGGACATGGATGTTAAGTTTATAAACTGTGTTAATTTGCTTGGGCAAATAGAACAAAATACCCTAGAATGGGTGGCTTAAACAATTGATGTATTTTTCCCAGTTTTGGAGGCTCAAGATCAAGGTCCTACGGATTTGGTTCCTAGTGAGGTTCTCTTTCTGGCTTGAAGACCGCTGTCTTCTTGCTGTGTTTGCACATGGTGGAGCTACGGATTTGGTTCCTAGTGAGGTTCTCTTTCTGGCTTGAAGACCGCTGTCTTGCTGTGTTTGCACGTGGTGGAGAGAAAGAATGCTCTGGTCTCTTTCTCTTCTAGGGACGCTCATCCTGTTGTGAGCTCTTCGTCCGCATGACTTCATCTAAACCAAGGTACCAGCCTAAGACCCTAGATCTAAATATATCACCTTGGGCATTAGGGCTTCTGCATATGGATGTGAGGGGACACGAACATTCAGTCATAACAAAAGCTGAAAGGAACTGGACTATTTTGATTGGCAAACAAGCTCCTTTGTCTCCCTCACTTCTCTTACTCAGGCATCTTCAAGTCCTGCTGATTCTGCCATCCACATCTTTCTCTAATCCACACTTCTGATCCAGACCTTCTCATTTTTCAAGTGGACAGCACCAGTAGCTCCCACCTGTCTGCTGTCTCCAATCCTGCATCCCTTTAATGCATTTTTCATAATTTGTAACATGGAAATGAGATCTTGTCACTTACTTGCTTCAGTTCTTTCCAAGGATTGCCATTACTCTCAGGATGAAATCCCCAATTCTTACTAGACCTTACGAGGAAGACTTCGTCAGTGGATGTTGTGTGGGGACTAGGGGGTGTGTGTGTGTGCGTGCACGCGTATGCACATGGGTGCAGAAGTGTTCTGGGAGAGTTGATCTCACACTAATAGAAGCCCACAAATTTACTTTTACTTTTTGCTTTATATCCACATGAGATTATTTACAGTCATTGAAGTTTATATATTTGTGTTGAAGCGCTAATTTAAGTGCAAACATTTAAAAATACCTAATTTTTATAAACCCCTTCTGTCATTTCTTTATTAATTACTGGGAGCATAAGGTAAAACACATTGAATTGGCCTTGATGTCTGTCAGTTTAGAGGCCCTTCCCGAAGGGAGCTGCCCGTCCCCAGCCCTCCAGACTCCTCTCTCTACCCTCTGCACACCCTAAGCTCTACCGCCCCAAATGTTTTTCTTAACTGTTTGATGCTCTCTTGTCTATGGAACTTCTCACGTAGTGTTCTCACTTCTGTTTCTTCTTCCTTGACTAAATTCTAGTCATGTTTTCATCTTTCAGGTCTGAGTTCAAACATCACTTCCTGTTTCTGGAACTTCCCTTCATAAGGCCAGGTGCTCCCATTGCATCCCTTTCATTCAAGCTTTATTTTTTTTTTTTTTAGTATTTATTTATTTATTTGAGACAGAGAGGGTACACATATGCATGCAAGCAGGGAGAAGGGCAGAGGGAGAGAGAGAATCCCAAGCAGTCTCCCTGCTAAGTGCGGGGCCCAAAGCCAGGACCCTGAGACCATGACCTGAGCCGGAACCAAGAGCTGCTGGCCGCCCAACTGACTGAGCCACCCAGGCGCCCCTCATTCAAGCTTTAGAATCCCCTTCCCTACCTTCCTACAGCAGCAGATGGTTACTGCTGGTTCCTTTGTTCCCCCTCCTTGAGGATTGGAGTCTTGACAACGTTCCTCATGATGGAATTGTGAGTCTAGTGGAGAAGGAAGCATGGCAAAGGTACTGAATGTATGTTCGTTCTCTAGCAGCTCTGTGAGCATGGGAACTCCATTCAGTACTTTGATTGATTCACTGCTATATTCCCTAGCACCGATAACAATGCCTGCACATAATAAGTGCTCAATAAATAGATGTATGTGTGCATAATAGTAATACAGAGTAAGTTCTCTCTCTCTTTCTCTGTACATATATGTAGGTATATGGATATATGTATAGATAGAAAAATGTTTTTTTTTTTAAAGACTATTTGTTTAAGAGCAGTTTTAGGTTCACAGTGATATTAAGAAGAAGGTCCAAAGACTTCCCATATATCTTTTGGCCCCACACATGCATAGCCTTATCCATTATCAACATTTCCCACCAGAGTGGTACACTTCTTAGAATTGATGACATCAAGCCCCAGAGTTGGGCTTCACATTGAGCAGGAGTTTGCTTGGATATTCCCTCTCTCTGCCCCCCACCCCTGGCCCCTGCTCAAAAGTGCTCTCTCTCTCTCTAAAATAAAAACATCTTAAAGAAAGAAAAAAGAATAGTCTACATTCAGGTATTTCCATTTGTTCTTATTTCCACTATTCAGTTTCTGCTTCAATATTCTCACTAATCCCTCTGACCTGGAATAGTTGGGTTATATGCTCTCTCCTATACTAAAAAAAGAGAGAAGAGACTGTGTGCCTTTATTGCTAGCCATCAAATTGTAGGCACTTAACAAAGGCCTGTAGGAAGAAGGAATCAGTAAACAGATGAATAGGCTATGACAGGCCTTTGTCGTATGAAGTTTCCCCCAGATGGTACCTGTACTAACAGAAGTTCATCTGAGAGGCTCTAATAAGGATTGGAAACTCTTACTTTGCATACCACCCTGGGGCCAGACAGGGCCAGGGGTGCTGCTGGACCTCTACGCAGACGTGGCATTGAAGGAGAAGAGAAGGAACCAAAAGTTAAAAGGAAGGAGTTGGAAAATAGGAGGAACAAAGGGAAGAGAAAGCGGGGGAGGAGTGTTGAAGAATCTTGGGGAGTAGGTGGAGGCCCGGGGAGTCGTGATTAGAGATTTGGGAGTTCTCAGCAACAGGGGAACAGAATTATCCTGTTGTCTACCCTAGTTGTTCCCTGGGTCAGGACCGGGGAGCATTGCACCCTTACATCCCGGTCCACTGCACAAGTCCCCACTGACCTCTGGGTGCACCTCTCTCCCAGGGCGAGGCATCCGCAGCACCAAGGAGACATACGTGCCTGGAATCCTGCTCTGGACCCCGGGATCCTGAAATGCCCTGCCTATGGCCCCTGGGATGCCTCCAAGGTCTTCACAGACCTCCCCATCCATCGGCTGAGGGCAGACAGCTGGGCAGGGGAGTTGACCCTTAGGCGCAAGGTATACTCTGAGTGGGGTCTCAACTAAAGTGCTACACCTGGGTCCTGAGGGCCATTTTCGAGGCCGTGGACAGGCAGAGTGGGTCTAGAGTGGCCCTGAAGGGTCAATATATTGACAGAAGAGAGGAGTTGTAGGATGTCCCAACTTCAACCAAAATCCCTGCTGAACCTTACCTAGGCTTAGATGTAACTGGCTCTTCTTTAAGTCCTTCAGATTTTTCCTTTTCTTAGAAAGTTGAAAAACAGAAAGCATTACACGTAACATATTTAAAAACCCAATCACACTACTCCCAACACCCACAATTAACCCTGTCAACATTTTGGCATCTTTGCTTCTAGTCCTTTTTTTCCTATGTAGATACTGAACACAGTGATGCTGGTGATGTATGAATGTATTACCATTTCTTTGTAAATTTTTTGGTATAATTTCAAACTTAAAGAAAAGTTAGAAGAATAACACAAAGGACTCCTCCATGTCTTCTACCCAGATAAACCGCTTGCCCACATTTTGTCTCCTTTGCTCTATTTTTCTTTTTCTTTCCCTTCCTTCCTCCCTCCCTCCCTGTCCCCTTTCCTTGTAGCATTCTCTCTCTCTGCAGTGATTTTTCTGAACAATAGAGGCTAAGTTTTACTATTTCATTTACTCCAAAATATTTCATGTGTGTTCGCTACAAACAAGGACACTCCAGGGATCACAATCAAGAACTTGAACATTGACACAATACTGTTATTTCAGTCACAGCCCAAAGTTGTTCAATTGTCCCAATAATGTCCTTCTAGCTATTTTTGGATTTGGCTCAGAACCCAGTCCCGGATCAAGCATTGCACCTAGCTCTCATGTCTCTTTAGTCAGTTCCTTAGCTTCCTTTGTGTCCCATGACCTTGACATTGTTGAACGGTACAGGCGAGTTATTTTGTAGAATATTCCTTAACTTGGCTTTTTCTGACATTTCCTTGTGATTAGATTCAGTGTATTTATTTTTGGCAGAAACATAGGAGATGTGTTGGTTATTTCCTAGAATGTTGTAATAAACAGTTTAGAACCCCCAAATAAGACTCCTCTGACCATCCTGATTCCTATTCTTGACTCTTCCATCTTCCTTACCCCCTACCCCAGGTTGGATGTAACCACTCTTAAAATCTGCCTCCTCCTGTCCTTTAAAAATATATTTACAAACCTCTGTGTGTATTAAGAGACAATCTATACTATTAATTTTATACTTTTATAGTTATTCAAGTAGCTACACATACAAAACATTTGTAACGTGTTTGAACTCCATCCTTGATGATGCATATGGACCTATGTGGTTCCTTTTACCGTTCAGGTTCTTCAGTCTAATGTGGGCCCGGGAATTTCTCCAGGTGGCTTTAATATGGATTCTACAAGATCACATCTGTCTTGTTTACTACCATGTCCCCAGTCCAGGGCCTTTCTCTCCAAGGTGCTCAACTCATTTCTGTTGGCTGGACTGAGATATCTCCAGGGTTAGAGGAATCTTCCAAGCTCGCTCCATGGCAATTTCCCATACCTGGTTCTATCAGCACTGGGAGAGCTTACTGATCTCCAAAATTGTGATGTTAGCTCCTGGGTCAGAAAGTTCTGATGCATGAAATCTCACCTTTCTACAAGTTCTCTTAAAAATTTGTTTTTGAATCCACGTTAAGAGAGAGGAACTAGTAATCAAGATTAATGTTAGCACATACTTTCTTACTGTCATAAAAGAACATTATTAGTATTTGAGAACAGCAAGTCTCCATATATTGCTGCTATTAAAACTTCAACACAAAGCTCTTTCAGGATGTTTTAATGATCAGTGAATGACTTAATGAATGTTGAGCTGCAGGCTATTAACCCTGACTCTGACCTCTATTAGCTATGAATTAAGGCAGAAATGTAGGCTGCTAGGAAGGGATTGCAATAAATGTGGGGCATAATTAAGCTTCATTGGGTCCCTAGATTTTTGCATTTCCCATCGTAACCTGTGTAATTGCCCAAAGAGTTGATCACTCTGAATCTTAAAAACAAAAAGACTTCTTACTCTTTGATTCTGAGTTTGTATACAGATGAAAGGGTGTGCATTCTTCTTTTTCACTTTGAAGAGTAGTGGAAAAAAGAGAGACTTCAGTATAAGTAAAATTGATGATAGAGGAAGCCAACTGCCATGCTTTTGACCATGTAATACAATTGTCTGGGGGAAATGGTTTAGTATTCATGTTTTCACCAAAGGGGACTTCTATAATCAGCCAAGTGAAACACACAGGCTTTTACCTTCTCTCAAGAATCAAGCAAAGCCCATTTCTTCTAATCAACAGGATATCTGATTAAGTAGTATATTGTATAACTTTGGTATATCAAATTCAGTGTTCCTTGAATATTTATGAAGCATAAGGAATTCAGTAGGTCAATATATTTACCCTGTAAGATTTTACATTTGTTTTTTTATTTGTAGCTTTTGGACAAAACAAAAAATCATTCCTAAAGGTGATTATTTGAAGACAGATTTTCCTGTTATATAAGCCAAATTGCATCAAAATAGATTTCCTTCTTTTTAATCAGGTTTTCTGATATAGAACTTTAAAATTCTGGAGACTTAATTCCATTTTTCATTAGAAAGGAAGAAAGTTAACAACGAAAGAAGGAAGATAGAGTGGAAGGGAGAAAGAAAGAAAATAAACCTTTTAATAAAATTAATTCCTCCTTTGAAGAACTCTGTAGAGGCACAGAGGATCCCCCAAGTTCCCCGAACGATAGATATGAAAAAGTTTCGTGCGTGGTTCGATGATTGTGATCAAGGGAGCCCCTAAGCAGGAAGAAGGAGGTTGTAGGCAACCTAATGGCCAATGTGTAGAACATATGAAAATACCTAACTCTTGGACTTAAACTCCAATGTGCATCCTTTATAAAAATTAATGGTAAGGGATTACAAGAGAGGACACAGTTCTTTTGTATGCCTGGAGACTCCATCTCTTCTCAGCTCCTACCAGGAAGCAGAAGAATTTCCCCCAAAATATGTGTCATCTGAGGATGGTCTTTGAAGAAGCAAGAGAGAAGAGAGATGGAATATATGTATATTTACATATCCTTGTTGTGTGTGTGTGTAAGCATGTGTACACTCCCGCCACATGCACACACATGTTGTAAAATTTGGGATAGAGGCTGGAACAATTAATGACAATACCAGCCTTTTTAAAGACTGTGAAAATGTTGGTTTATTCTTCTTGAGGAAACAGGGTCACTCCACTATGTTCAACCCCATTAAATCAGGCAGAATAACGGCTTCCGAAAGAGATCCACATTCTGGAACCTGTGAATACATTACCTCATTTGGAAAAAGGGATTTTGCAGATGTGATAAAGAGAAGGATCTTAAGACAGAGAGGTTATCCTTGATTCTCCAGGTGGGCTGTGTAATCACAGGATTCTTAAAAGATCGAAGAAGGAGGCACAAGAGAAAGAGAAGTGACAAGGGGAGCAGGGGCCAGAGTCAGGAGAAGGATTTGAGAAGTCTGTGCTGCTGGCTTTGAAGATGGAGGGAAGTGGCACAAGCCAAGGAATGTACGCAGTCTCTAGAAGCTAGAAAACTCATGGATTCTTCCCGAGAGGCTCTAGAGGAATGTAGTTCTGTTGACACCTTGATCGTAGCCCGCTAAGACCATTTTGGACCTCTGGCCTCTAGAACTGTAAGATAATAAATCTGTGTTGTCTTAAGTCGCTGAGTTTGTGGTAGTTTGTTATGGCAACAGTAGGAACCTAACGCACCGAAGCGTTGATTTCCAGATGAGAGTCTCTAACGGTCTCTAGTCCAGCGCTGAGTATGAAGCTCTTGTGTTCTCGATGGTGCCAGTGCAGGACGGTAGAGCCTGTGTATGCCCGCGTCTCCGAGTTACCACACTGCTACTTAGACTGGTAGCAGACTCTGCTCAAGTGAGAAATAAACTCTCTTCTGATAAGACCTGGAGACGTTAGGATCGTTTGGTTTCACTGGGTAACCCAGCCTTTCCCCATTAGTACCCAAGCTCTGCCTGGCAAACTCAGATCTTCATAAATGAGGTTCTGTCAGTGGTGCGCTGATACATGGTTAACAAGCAGTTCTGAGAAAAAAAGAAAAAACGAAGAACCAGCCCTGATTTGTAGTGTTGCTGATTTCTATGGTATAAATATTCCCACCATGGCTCACTTCAAGCTACATATGATTTCACTGAATGAAAGGCAAAATGCGCAATCAGCTTTTGTGAGTCTGTGTAACTTGTTCTAGCCCGCTTCTGGGTGAACCTTGATTGGATCTGAAAGATGGGGCAGAGTTGGCCTATTTTGTAAATTTAACAGTGGCATATCTATAGAGGACACAGCCTGTTTGTGGTAACAATACATTGGAAAGGCGATATTTAGTAATATTTTGTAGTAAGACCTCCAAGCCAGGAGTTGAAGATCGAAATCATACATTGTAAGATAAATTCTAGCACTTAAATTTTAAGATCCAATTAATGTACCCAATCAAGACGAATCATTTGGCAAATTATTTTGTGGGTTTTGGTTTTAAATGATGGCTATATGTCTTATTTTTGGGGAAAGAGGAAGTTACTGCTATAATAAAATAAGGGAAAATGAAAACAGAACATTTTGGAATTTTTTGTCTAAATTAAATGAACTTTTGTACATTTGTCTTATAAATACCGTCATTATTATTACCTATGTAAATATTTAAGAGTATATAAATGTCAACCTGGGACTTCAGCTAAGCTTAATTATAATTTAAATAACTATCATTTTTACACAATGTTTCTTGTGAGGCTCAATGTCACAATTTATGTTTTCCTATAAAAACAGTCCACTTAAATTATCTGGGAAAATATTTCAAGTGTCATTTTTTAAAAAAATTCTTAGTATCAAATAATAGTATTATTTCTAATGTTAATTTAAATACATTTTTCTAAAGCCCCTAATGAAATTTGGAACTTTAAACCAATTCACTATTTAAAAAGTGAATAGTGTATAGTTACCTAAAATCTTCTTAGGAAGGGTGCATGGGTGGCTTAGTTGACTAAGTGTTTGATTCTTGATTTTGGCTCAGGTCTTGATCTCAGGGTTGTGATGCTGAGCCCCGCCATGGGATCCGTGGTCAGCACAGAGTTGCTTGAGATTCTCGAGATTTTCTCTCTCCCTCTCTCTCTGCTCTTTTCTCCTGCTCATGCACTCTCTCTAAATAAATAAATAAATAAATAAATAAATAAATAAATAAATAAAATCTTCAAAAATAAAATAAAATAAAATCTTCTAAGGAATTAAAAAGTACCATACAACTGTCTGTGATAAGAGATAGTTAAGTACCATAAGGTAATTATGACTGTATGCATTATTAAGCATATTTATTTTAAAAGTAAAAACTTGTGCTTAACAAAGGAGTGAAAAAAAACCCAAAGACTAAAAAAGGCGGGGGGGGGGGATAAATTTATATTGACACAAAGCACGGAAAAGGCAACGCTTGCAATTTTGCCTAGGCTGAAGGACCCATGATATGTGCCTCCCTGTCTGAATCAAAACCCCTGACCTCATCTTTGAAGTAAGTGGGTCCTGTCACCCAGACTCACCAGAAGAGTTGCTCTCTGTCTGTGCTGTCTGTTGTCAGCATGAGAAAGGGAAAAGTTGTTTGCCTTCTCTGTATTCTGCCCCAACAGCAAAACCGGTTGCCCTCAGTCTAGCACGCAGCCTTCTTCTCTAAAGTCTGTTAGCATGCGTATCGCCTGTAGAAGATTGTGAAAGCATTAGTCACTGCACAGCTGTTATAAAATAGTTATTCTGATTGAAAGCTCAGCCAAGACTGTGGCCAGGCCTCATTCTAAAACTCCATCTTTGCTTTCATTTCTATCAGTTGGTCAGTTTCCTCTGAAGATCTTTCAGATTCTGCCCTTCACAATCAGTCCTTAATGCTGTGGACACGTGTGTGTGAGTGGATGGGTGTGCACACACACCCATGTGCACATGCTTATGCAAGGCGTGCACACACACATGTGCATACACAGACCTGTACATGTGTGTGCGCGCACACACACACACACACACACACACAAATTTGGGAGACTTGCAGCACATGCACACACGTGCACATGCAGGCACACACAATTTGTAGACTGGTAGGAAGTACTTTGAATCATGGAATTATTTGGGGGCTTTCCAGACAGCCACTTGGCAGTACTCTCCCCTTGCTCTTGTACTTCCCGGCTTGGCACACAGAAACAAATTGGGGTAGGTGATGGAAACAGCATCATAACGTACGTGTTCTTTCCATGTGGCTCTGTACTACTACCAAAGCCATCCTGCAAAGTAAGTTCACATTTGTGCAAAGCTGTGATGACAAAGAGAGAAGATTATCCTTCCCATTGGGAGCCATTTGCAAACATTCAGATTGATTTTATTTATATGGAAGAAATGCTGTCCAGAGGAATATATCCTAGTAATTGTGTATGTATTCGAAGGATGGTAGAACTGCACACATGTGCAAAGGTGACAAGACTCATTTACGTCAAAGATAAGATCAGGGTTTTGGAACAGAGTGATCCAGCAGCTGCATAATGATCCAGAAAGTCAGGAAAGTCCAGTGGATCCCGCTAAGCCAAATTTAAGAACTTCTAAAATACTTTATTTCCACATTTGGATTATTCTATTAGACCGCTAAGAACATTTATTTATTCCACAGGTCACATTGTAAAAGGAATGGTGACACCCTTATGGGCTGAAAATGCTTTGAATGTTCGCATCATCTAGAATCAACAGAAGCAGGGAAGCATTGGAATTTCCAAAAAAAAAAAAAAAATAGCCAAGTTTTGGGCAGAGAGCCAAAGTGGTCAGGTGTCACTTATCACAAAATCTATAGCAAATGGAGTAGTAGGGCTGTGTTTGAGCTTGTGTTCCTGGAAAGCAGAGCCTGAGACAAAGTTCACAGTGTCCACATATTTTATTTAGGATTGTGATTCCAGGGAGTGGAATGCGAGACATCGGGAATGAAACAGAGAAGGCAAGAAAGCCAATATTGAGATGCATTATTTAGTTGGCCAAGCCTCTGGGTAGCCAGTGCGCCATTCTGCTGGAACTGCTGAGGAGCCTTATGAAATGTGCCTTAGAAGTGACCACATGAGGGGCGCCTGGGTGGCGCAGTCATTTCAGCTTCTGACTCTTGGTTTTGGCTCAGGTCATGATCTCATGGGTTGTGGGATCCAGCCGCTTCAGGCTCCACCCTCACCAGGTAGTCTGCTTGAAGATTCTCTCCCTCTGCCTCCCCCCCCCACACACACACATGCGAGTACTTGCCCGTGCACGCGCTCTCTCACTCTCTGTCTGGAATGAAGAGATAAATCTTTGGGGGAAAAAGAAAGAGGTGACTATGTGGGAGAGAAAAAGAGGAAGAATTTTTCATTGACTCCAGTTTACCATTTGTTAAGGGTAGCTTCATGGGTGGTAACACCCCCTCATACTTTAAAGTTCCTGAGGGAGTAATCAAAAGATGTATGCACAGGCCCAAACAAGTTACTGTCAGATGGAACTTGGGTGAAGCTGCTAGAAACAGGGGCAGAACTGGTAGCCTGAGCAAAGGCTAGAATGAGGCAGTGCCGAGTGGATGAAAGTAACGTACAAGAAGTATCTGATACAGACTGATTATCTTAGTTTTCACCAGGTTTGCCGCAGTAACAGATAGCCCTGAAATCTCTCGAAACAACAATAGTTTATTTCTTGGGCTTTCAGACTGAAGGAGAAGCCACTATTTAGGACATTCCATTCTCGTGGCAGAGGGAAGAAAGCAGAAGCATATGATGACTTTTAAGGCATTGATTCTGACAGGACACATATCACTTCTCTTCATGTTCCATTGGCCAAAGCAAGCCATACGGCCAAGTAGCACAGACTGGAAAATAAACTCCACAGGGAAGCATCACGAGTCCCATGGCGACAGGCAGGATTGTATCGTGCTCTCACAAGGAGGGCAGAGAATGAGCAAGACCAATAGTGTCATCTAACAAGGGATCTCCCGTTAAGAAATGTTTATAGGAAGGCCAGTAAGACTTCTTATTACTCCCCCAGTGGTCAACTAGATAATTAATGTAACTAATTATTTGTGATTATTACAAAGCGTTGGTAATACATGATGAAGTATTCCATTCACAGATAGAAGAAACTCTCTTCCCTGAGCCTGACACATGTGATAAGAGAGAAAGCACAAAACTGAGTCCACACCCAGATTCATCAAAGACATGGACACCAGTATTGCTGTCAAGATAAAGTCTTCCCATTCCAGTCCATGCCTCTCACAATAAGATGACATTGGCTTTAACATTACATGCACATACACACACACACACACACACACACCCCTACCCTTCTCTTTTTCTCTTAGACACAAGGACTGAAAAGAGAAACCTCTGACTTGAGCTTCAGAAAGGTGGTAAATGTCCACAGAGTTCCTGGGTGCTTTGAGATGATCTGCTTCTAGCTCTCGGACTTCCTATTTTCACCATGGCTGTGCATAAGTAAAATTCAACTCAAATTTCAGAATTAGCTGACTGCCATTGAGCTCTCCTCCCAGTGGGTTCTGCCCTATATGTTTAAGATGCTCAAGGAAATCTCACAAAAAAACTGCCTTCTTTGTAGAGAAGGGATTTTAATTTTTAATTGGCATGCTGTCTTAGTCTATTTGGGCTGCCATAACAAAATCACAGAGACTGGAGGCTAATTCACAACAGAAATTTATTTTTCATGTTTCGGAGGCTGGAAGTCCAAGATCAGGGTGCCGACATGGTTATATTCTGGAGAGAGCTCTCGCCGGGTTCATAGCTGGCACTTTCTCACTTGTCCTCACATGATAGAAGTGGCAAGGTATATCTATGGAGTCTCTTTTATAAGAGGATTGATTCCAACAGGAATTAATCACCTTTCATAGGCCCTACTTCCTAATACCATCAACTTTTGGGGGGTAGGATTTCAATATATACATTTTGGGAAGACACAGCCATGCAAACCATAGCACATGCTTATTTCCTACCAAGTTGAAATTTTCCAACCAACTTGTGGTTTTGGCTACCTCTTAACTTTCAAGGCAGATACAGTATTACTTTTATAGCTTGACTGAGGTATAATTAGTATACAAAAGGCTGCACATAATTGATGTGTACAATTTGGTGAGTTTGGACAGCTGTATATACTCATGTTACTGTCATCACAGTCTGGGGAATAAACATACTCATCACCTCCAAAGGGCAGATTCAGGATCACTTGTCTCTTTTCTGCCAAAAACTGTTGTAACCATTTTCTCATTAAAAAGGGCTTGGAACTACAGTTCTTCATGACCAGTTATTCTACTATCAAAATACATCTGGACAGCTGAGGTGCACATGCAGGAATTCTAAATGGCATAGCCATCTAAAAGTAACTGTTTAAATAAAGTTAGAGGCTAAAAACCATTTAGGGGAATAAAATGCTATTCTCTATGCAATCACTGTAATAAATCCTAACAGTGGAAATTGTCATTGAAACTGAACTTCAGGGATTATCATGCCCTCTGGAATGTAGCCTTTAATTTCCAAAAAGCTTTCTTTGATACTAATTGGTCATCATTTGTAACAATATTTAAATTAATGTCTGTAATGTTATTTTTAAATTTTAAAATATTTATTTATTTATTAGAGAGCGCGAGAGCGAGCGTGGGGAGGGGGAGAGAGAAAGTATCTCAAGCAGACTCCCTGTTAAGTGCAGAGCTCACTGAGAGGCTCACTCTCACAACCCATGAAATCATGACCTGAGCTGAAATCAGGAGTTGGCTGCTTAACCAACTGAGCCACTCAGGCGCCCCTTAATGTCTGTAATTTTAGCAAACATATAAGTAGGTTTGCTTCACTTTCCAGAGAAGCTTTGGAATTTACTGACTCCACCTCCATGCATGAAGGATTAAGTATAGTGATGACTCCTTATGGTGAAACAATTCAAATAATTGGCCGATTATTGTCACATGACTGGGAAGGGGTCTTCAGTGTTGTGCCAATGGGGTAGGAGAAGACAATGTAAGAAGAACCGTAATTAAGGGCCAAGACAGTCTTAGAGGTAACAAAGTGATGTAGTAACAAGGGATCAGTACCAGTAAGGCTATGGGGACTGAGGGAAGTTGGCTGCAGTTGGGCTTGTTTTGGGAGCAGGTGGAGACATTTGTCCCTGTCAAATGCCTCTCCCTTTATATGATCAGTGCTGTTATATAAGGACCCAACATCCCATGGCGTGTCTTGGTTTTGGTTGAATGTGACATGTATAAAGAATAATAAGGCTGACTTTTCCTTGTGATTTGGGGAAGGAGGGCAGAATGACTCTCACAGCCACTTCTAGTTACATTTGACAGAGCAGAATGTGGCCCTGTAGCTGGTCATTCTGCTGAATTTAAGGGAATGTTTTTCTTTGTCCAGGTAAAAGTAATTGCTCAAAGTGCAAAGATTTAATAACAAATTATGCATGAATTTCAATAAACTAAGGATAAATTATTAGACATACCAATTAAAGTCTCTAAGGATAAGGTAATGTTATGATCAGGAATTTTTTTTTCCCCTGTCATACTGGGATTTTAAAAGGCAGGGAAGTATCCCAGTAGCGATGAGTCCACCTACCACCCAGATCTTGGTTTTTGATAATATCTCAAATCGAAGGAACAAGAGCTTTGAAGAAATGACTTATTCCAGGACTGAGGCAGGAAATACACTCTAGAGTATCTAATAGCATCAGAAAGTAAGGAAGTGTCCCTCTTCTCTCCAAACCCCTCAGTGATAGGGTCTGTCAAAGGAGCATAGGAGCTAACTGAAAGATTTCCCAGTAGCCAAAGCTGGAACAATTTGAGCAGTAAAATAAATAAAGTAGTATTGGGTTATAATCCAAAGAATAAGTAAGTATCCATGTGTCCATACTGATATAAATAAGTGATTGAGTAAATTAACAAATGCAAGAGAAGAGACATATCTGTGCAGAAGAATTCCAAAATACTTAAATAGATGACCTGAACTGCAGAGAGAAAGCATAATTCCCCATTCCTCAGATGTGGGCTGCAAATAGTGAATTCATTCGACTATGGAAAGGAAGAGGAAAAAAAGAATAAATTTGCAATGGGAAATCTGACAAACACTGCCTTAACTAAGTGGTCAAGGTCCATAGCAACAGTCATAAATCAAGTTGATGATATATACCAATGGTATGATGTAATGATAATGACACGTTAACCTCTGTGGTCTTCCCCCAATAATTTATAAGCCCAGGCTTATTGGGAGAAAAGCATCACATTTAAGTAGTGGATCATTCTACAAAATACCTGACCATTTTCTCAAAACTGTCAATGTCATCAAAAACAAGGAAGATCTGAGAAATGGCCACAGCCAAGAGGAGCCTAAAGAGACGTAATGACTAAATGTAATATAATGTACTGGATAGGATTCTGGAACAGAAGACGGACATGAGGTGGAAACTAGGGAAATCCAAATAAACTATGCACTTTAGTTAATAAGAATGTATCAGTATTGAATCATTAATTATAATAAATGTACCATACTTATTTGCAGGTGACATGATACTATATATAGAAAACCCAAAAGACTCCACCAAAAAACTACTAGAACTGACAAATAGATTCAGTAAAACTGCAGGATACAAAATCAATGTGCAGAAATCTGTTTCATTTCTATGCACTAATAATTAAGTACCAGGAAGAGAAAGTAAGAAAACAATCCCATTTACAATTACACTAAAAATAATAAGATACCTAGGGGTAAACCTAACCAAGGAGGTGAAAGACTGTACTCTGAAAACTACAAAACATTGATGAAAGAAATTGAAGATGACACAAAGAAATGGAAAGACATTCCATGCTCATGGATCAGAAGAATAAATATTTTTAAAATGTCTATACTACCCAAAACCATCTACAGATTTAATGTAATCCCTATTAAAATACCAACAGTATTTTTCACAGAACTAGAACAAACAATCCTAAAATTTATATGAAACCATGAAAGACCCTGAATAGCCAAAGCAGTATTGAAAAAACAAAGCAAAGCGAAGCTAGAGGTATCACAATTCTAGACTTCAAGGTATGTTACTGAGCCGTAGTTGTCAAAACAGTATAGTACTGTCACAAAAATAGATACAGAGATCGGTAGAACAGAATGGAAAGCCTAGAATAAACCCACAATTATATGGTCAGTCTTCAACAAAGCAGGAAAGAATATCTAATGGGAAAAAGGACAATCTCTTCAACAAATGATGTTGGGAAAGCTGGAAAGCTACATGCAGAAGAATGAACCTGGCCCACTTTCTTACACCATACACAAAAATAAACTCAAAATGGATTAAAGACCTAAATGTGAGACCTGAAACAATAAAAATCCTAGAAGAGAACAAAGGCAGTGATGTCTCTGACATTGGCCATAGCAACATTTTTCTAAATGTGTCTCCTGAGTCAAGGGAAACAAAAGCAAAAATAAACTATTGGGACATCATCAAAACAAAAAGCTTCTGCATGGCTAAGGAAACAATTAACAAAACTAAAAGGCAACCTAAGGAATGGGTGAGTATAATACTAAGCGAAATGTCAAAGACAAATACCATATGATTTCACTTACACGTGGGATCTAAAAATCAAAATACATAAACCAGAAACCAAAAATAGAGAGAACAAACTGGTGGTTGCTTGAGGAGAGGAGGGTGAGGGGATGGGCAAAATAGGTGAAGGTGATTAAGAGGTACAAACTTCTAGTTACAAAATAAATAAGTCACAGAAATAAAAAAGTACAACCTAGGGGTAGTCAGTAACATTGTGATAATATTGTATGATGACAGACGATGACTACACTTACGGTGGTAAGCATTGTATAATGTAGAGACGTGTTGAATCACTGTGTTGTACACCTGAAATTATAACATTGTGTGTCAGCTATATTTAAATAGTAAAAAAACTTTTAAAATAGTTTTAAGGGCAAAATCTAAGGGGATGCCAACATAAATAATATTTCACTGAAATATTTTTCAAAAGCAAAATGAATGTAAAAAACCCATGATGAATCAAACATCAAAATTTTATTTATTTTTATTTATTTTTAATTTTAATTCCGATGTAGTTAACATATAGTGTTGTTATTAGTTTTAGGTGTACAATATAGTGATTCAACACTTCCATGCAGCACCCAGTACTCATCATGACAAGTACACTTCTTAATCCCCACCTATTTCACCCTTCCCCATGCTCCACCTGCCCCCTGGTAACCATCAATTTGTTCTCTATAGTTAAGAGTCTGCTTCTTGGAGGCACCTGGGTGGCTCAGTCGTTAAGCGTCTGCCTTTGGCTCAGGGCGTGATCCCAGCATTATGGGATTGAGCCCCACATCAGGCTCCTCCACTGGGAGCCTGCTTCTTCCTCTCCCACTCCCCCTGCTTGTGTTCCCACTCTTTGCTGGCTGTCTCTCTCTCTCTGTCAAATAAATAAATAAAATCTTAAAAAAAAAAACACCTTTAAAAAAGGATTTTATTTATTTGAGAGAGAGAGCAAGCACAAGGAAGGGCAGGGGCAGTGGAAGAGGAAGAAGCAGACTCCCCCACATATCACAATTCTTAAAAAAAGACAGGATCAGTACCAGTGCAGGTTGACCCACAGTGGGTTCTAAGGCAAACAGTAAAATCAGTAAATTAAATCACATAGTGATCCTATCTTCATTTAAATTTTTGACATTTGTCCATCATGGATTTTTTTTGGTATTCATTTGATTTTTAAAAGATATTGCTGTAAACCATTATCTTTTTGAGTACTGAGTTGTTTTTTTTTTAAATGATTTTTTATTATATTATGTTAGTCACCATACAGTACATCCCTGGTTTTTGATGTAAAGTTCGATGCTCCATTAGTTGCGTATAACACTCAGTGCACCATGCAATACGTGCCCTCCTTACCACCCATCACCAGTCTATCCCATTCCCCCACCCCCCCCTCCCCTCTGAGTACTGAGTTTTTGATGCTTTTCAATTTTGTGCTCAAGACCTCACCCAAGCCTCAGGCTTGGATGTCTGTCTCAGATTTCATCTTCTTCCTCTTTTCCTTTGCCACTCTGCTCCAGCCGCAGTGGTTGCCTTACACTCCCTGGAACAGTCCAGACAAGTTCCTATATTTGGGCTTCTACACTGGAATCCCGTCTTCCTGAAATGTACCAGAAAAGTACATAGTTTGGTTCCTCAGCTCCTCTTAGTCCTTTATACAAACCGCTCTTTTTCTGAAGGGTCTACCCTGGCAACTGTATCTAAATTTAAAATCTGTTTTCACCCTCCTGCAGCTTCTAGTTTTCCTTTTCAGCCCCGTCTTTAAAAGAAAAAATCTCCATGGTACTTCTCATTTCCTTTACCAGATAGCTTTCTGAAGGCAGAGTTTTTTTGTGTTTATTTTGGTCACTGCCTAGTGCATAATAATTGTCCAGCAAATATTTGTTGAATAAATGAATGTTTTAACCACTCTAAGATCCACTGAGAGGCTTTGGAAGGGCCACAGATTCATTTGATTCAGGTAGACATCAACTGTATAGTGTTTAAGAAGTAGAATAGACTCAGTCTGAAAGGCTAATTTCAAGTTAAGGGAAGTTCCTGCAAAATGATATTGGGCATGGTCATTGGTTTTTTTTTTTTAATATTGAAAATCTGCATTTAACCCAATCTTCTGCAAGAAAACATTATCTGAATAGAATGCTTCTGAAATGAGTTGAAAAAATATGCCAAAACCTATATTATAGAATTCCAAAAAGTACACTTAACTACTAGTAAGTGAGGAAAGTGTTGATATATTTTATGGCTGTTGCTGTCCTTGATGTTGCAGTATTTATCTGGCAAGGGCAAAATAGCCCATACCATAGCCTGAAATTTGAAAGTCTCTGATTCTTTTGACTCAAAAAACTGAAGTATTTCATTGATTGTCTTTGGTTTTTTTCCCCCCAAATGAGTATTTCAAACAATTAGAAATGTGTGTTGTAATATAATGAACACTCAGATTTTCACCGAATTGTCAAATTGTACTATTTTTTTTATTTGCTCAAATTATCCTTTCCTTTTTCCCCCTAAGAAATAAAACCCGATAAATAGGATAGATAATATATGCCTCCTCTTTCTCGTGGTCCTTTCTCCCTTTCCAGTTAAGTACTCTCCTAAATTTGTTATCATTCACATGCATGTTTTTATACTTTCATTAATATGTATGTATCCATAAACAATTTATAGTTGCTTTGCAGATTTTTAAAACCTTATATAAATTTCATCCTACTGTATATATACATCTGAAACATTTTTTCTGTTGTTAAAAATTATGTTTTTAAGGTTCACCCATGTTGACACATGTAGCTTTGGCTACTATAGTATTACACTGTAGAAATACACCTGTCCACCATTAGAAACAATGTTGTACATATCATTCATTTTATTTATCTCCTTGGGTATATAACTGGGTGCTTTCTAGGACTGCTGCCCGGGAATAGGTCTGTGTATCTGTAACTTTACTAGAAGTTGACCTATTGTTATCCAAAGTAATTATGCCAGGGCACCTGGACGGCTCAGTCGGTTAAGCCTCTGACTCTTGATTTCTCAGTTGGTTAAGCCTCTGACTCTTGATTTCCACTCAGGTCATGATCTCAAGGTCCTGAGATTGAGCCCCGTGTCCAGCTCTGCACTGGGTGTGGAGCCTGCTTAAGATTCTCTTTCTTCCTCTCCCTCTACCCCTCCTCCCCCGCCACTGCAGCTCGCTCGTTCTCTCTCTCTAAAAAAAAGAAAAAAAGTAATACTAGATATGGGCATTTTCCATTAGATCATGGCATATTTTCTGGGAATCTTTTTCTTTTTTTTGTACAAAAATGATATCACTTAGTCTAATCACTCATCTCAAACTCCATTGTTCTTTCTAAGTGACTTCTGATTTTATCCAGAAAGCTCATCCATACTCAAAGGTTAAATTTCTATCACCACCGAAAGGTTTCTAGAGAATTTACATAGGATTTTAAAGCAATTTCATGAAAGGAACCCCAAAATATTTTAAGCAATCGTATCATCACTGGAATGATCTGCAGCTTACAACTCTGCAGGACTGTCTCTCATGTTCATGTGTAAATGTGTTATTTAAAAATATTGCTTAATAGACATGTTAGTAGAGAAATGTACAAAAAAACCCCAAAAGTTTGGAACAGAAGAATGATGAATATATTATAAAATCAATGTAATCAGCATTACCTGTGGATCCTTCTGTCACCCAAATGATCATGAGCCTGAAAAGGGGGGGAAGAGGATTCGTGCTGTTCCTGTCCAGGTCAGGGTCATTGGGATCAGTCTTGGGAGGGTTGACAGAGCAAGGTGCTCATCACAGGGCTCTCTGCATTGCTTCCACCAGTGCTCTCGAAGCCTCTCCGGTTGCCCATTCACCAATATTTGAGGTGGAGAGAGGGAGGGGGAAAGGAAGTTCTGCACCGCTTTCTTTTGGCAACTTATATGATATTGCTTTACTCCAAGCAAAAGTAAACATTAGCCCCTCATTTTCTGCTCCTGTTGTTCTATGATTATATCACTTTTCCCTTCTTTTCATTTTCCCTTCTGTCCTCAAAGTGAAAGCTACCAGACATAAGACAGCAGGTGGGGACACACTAGAATGAAGAGACTACATCCACGCTCATGCTTGGGGGAAGCTGGAGGAAGGATAGGTAGTAGCTTTTCCTTCACCCCAATTTCTGTCCCCTCCCCTCCAACCAGCACTTTTGTGTCCTTTTAATGGTTCTGCTTTATTTTCCCCCAAAGCATTTTTGAGTTAAACAGTGACTCATAGTCTCCTTGTCTCCCTTTCCCACCTACAAGAGTATGTTATATTTCCTTTTGTGCCTTTCTGCAGTGGGGAGAGAACCTGGTTAGACAGCTGATAGGAAAGAAACATCTTCTAAGTAATTTGTCCATAACATTAAAGCCCTATTAGTGAACAACATCATTTTGGCAAAAAAGCACCACTTTAACTCAAGAGAACTTAGTCCAGCTGTCAGCCTACAACTGCTGCCATTTCCCAACCAGAAAGTAAGATTCAGAAGGTCATTCGGTAGAAAATGGCTTTGTCAATACCAAGCTTAATGCCACTACTACGGCTGTGCTCCACTCTCCCACTCTAAAGTACAAGTGGAACTTTGTAAAAATGCTTGGGTGGATGGAGGTTAACATTTTTCAGGACTTTAATAGAATTCCTGAACTTGCTTTTCTCAAGGTAATAAGGGACTTGGCTTCAATGGAAACAGCCATTTAGAAAAAGCATATGCAGTGTTCCAACTCTACGAACACTAACAGGGAGAAATGGGGTGAATTAAGGGATTTATTTTCATGTGTTCCGGGAGTTGAAACAATGTTGCTCAATTTCTATGTCACTTACATCATGTCTACTGGAGTAGGGAAATGGCTTTACGTCGCTTCCTGAACTTTTCGCTGTACGAATAGTTTAGAGGTCTGAGAAACTTTGCACACCTAGACTTGGGAAGTGGTTGGGTTAATTCAAAAGACATTTATTAACTGCTGATGACATGCCTTCGTGTCATGGGTGATGCTTAGAACGTATCTCTGAAGCCCTAGTCCCTTTCCCCAGTAAGCTTATTGCCAAGTGTATTAGTTTCTCAGTGCTGCAGAAACAAATTAGCACAAACTGGGTGGTTTAGAACAAAGAAATTCATTCTTTCACAGCTCAGGAGGCCAGAAGTCCAAGATCACGAAGTTAGTAGGGTTGGTTCTTCCTGGAATAGCTGATGGAGAACTGTCTCACGCCGCTCTCCTAGATGGCTGCCAACGATCCTCAGTGTTCCTTAGGGTGTAGATGCAATCTCTGGGTGTAGATGCAATCTCTGGGTGTATTCCAACCTCAGCCTCCTTCTTCGCATTGCCGTTTCCTTTTTGTGTCTCTTCTTATAAGAATACCAACCTCTGGTTTTAGGGCCCACCTAAATTTCTACACGATTGCCGTCCACCACTCTTTGAACGGCTTGTGTTCATGGTAAGAACGCGCAGTGACGCTCACCACACAATGATACCACCTCTGTTACCCTGTGAGCGTTGAGAGCCTGAGCTCGAGAGAGAGCTGAGAGGTGAACCAGATTATCCATATACTTTATGTGAGCCTCAGGTCTAATTATCATACTTTCCAAGTCACTAGAGATCCAAGTTTTCCAGGCTGTCCATCCTTACCAATGACACTATTTCCCATATTTCCCCAAATCCAACCAGTCACACAGTTCTCTGAATCTTCTACCCACCGGCAATGATGAGCTGTCTGCCATTAGCAAAATCCTGTACCTTTAACTGCTCTTCTCTGCACAAACTTTGACCTTCATGATCCAACTAAAACTCACTCCCTAAGGACTCTTATAAACCCTTCATATGGTGCTGTTTTTCTTATACACACTGTGTACCACTTGACCTGAAAGTGGGTACAAGACATTTTGTTCCTTATTGCTACTTATAGACACTGTCTTTTCTCCTCTCCCTCAAATATCCCTAAACCTATCGTCAGAACCCACCACCTGCTAATTTTCCTGGTGGTAGTCATCAACCAACATCCTAGTCACATCGTCATTCATTGGGGTTTTTATTCCCTGGTCCATGGTCTTTTCCTCCAACAGTTGGCATCTCACTACCTTTACCTTCCTTCCAGACATCTTTTCCCAACCCCACCACAACCACTCTAGAACAGTGGAGTCCAATGGAAATAAAGCCATATGTGTGAACTAATTTTAAATGTTATAGTAGCCACATTATAAAAGTAAAAAAAAAGTGAAATTAATTTTCATGATATGTTTTATTGACCCAATATTCAAAATACTATAATTTCAGGATATGATAAACATAGAAATATTAATGATATGTTTTATGTTTTTATACCAAGTCATTGAAACTTAATGTGTATTTTATACTTGCAGCATATTTCAATTTGAATGAGCCATCAGGGATCAGTCCTTAGTGGCCACACACAGCAGGGGCTACCATACTGTATGACTCACTCAGCACTAGAACCCAGGTTTTGTCATAACTAGGAACTAGCCACCACCATCATCCTGATGTTGAGGGTCTCATACCCTGGTATCGCCTCCTCACTTCCTGAGTCATTGATCCTAGAGCTCACTGTCCAAGAACTTTTCCACTCTAAGACTTCTAATCAACCGACCTACCTCTTCTTTACTGTCCCTTATCCCTCTAATACCCATACTTTCCTTCTTATGCAGTTTAGCATTCCTTATATTCTACCCACTATAATGCCTCCCTTACAAATACCCTCCATCCCTCACTCCCTCCTTTGTACTTGACTAGTGAAACACCAACTCGGGTTAAGCTCAGCTCTTGACACCTGTTCTCCACCTGCACTAGAACAGCTGACTGTGCCTGGAGAAAACACATGACCACAAGAATCTCAAGTGGGACCTCAGAAGTATGCTGTATTTCCTTAACCAGTGAAGTCTGTCTGTCTCTGAGACAACTGTTTAACATTTTCTCCTCTCTTCCCAAACTGATTACCTGACTCCGCATTTCATTTAGAAAATAAAAGCAAAAACAGAGGACAACAATCTCATTTTGTTCCAGCAAATCTATCAACCTCACAGTGCCTAAATCCTGCCATTCTGCCTGTTGTCCTGTTGATGTGATGGAGGGTGTGTGCTTCTATGTTAGGCCCACCTCTCCTCCTGCACTTGGATCTTAGCCTAGCTCACCCCTCAAGGACTTTGCTCCTGCAACTATTGTCTCTCTCTCCTACATCATCAATTGCTACCTCCCCAAAGGAACACATCTCATCCTTATACAGAAAGGCTACAGTGTGTCACAAGTTACCAAAAAAAGTCCCCCCTTGATCTTCCAATCTCCTCCAGGAGCTGCCCCACTTATCTTTTCATCTTTAAGCAAATTCCTTGCAGGAGTTGCCTGTCTTTTCCATCTCTAGTTTTTTTGCCTCTAATTTTCTTTTTAATCCCCTCTATTTAGGCTTTTGTCCCTATTCACTCCTCCCACCCCCTGAAAGTTCTCTTGTCAAAGTCACTGTTGACATTCATCTTGTTGGAACCAATGTAAGTTTTTTGATACTCATTTTATTTCAACTTTCAGCACATTTGACACAGCTACTCTATACTTCTTAAAGCACTTTGCCTTCTATGACTCAACTTCTTGTTTTCCATTTACCTCATTGGCTTCTTCCTTTTCACTCTCTTGATGAATCTATTACCTCTCCCCTTCTCTTCATGTTGGAATGTCCCACAACTTACTTCTCAAAATTCTTCCCTGTAACTGATCTCATCTCATCAAATCTCATAGCTTTAAATACCCCTACATGATGATCTCCCCAACGTTTTTTCCTCTCTCTCTGAGCGCTCTCTTGAGTCCCAGGCTCTTATAATCAACTGCCTTGTCAACATCTTCTGGAGGTCTTCACATGATCTCAAATGTAACAGTTCCACTCACAATTAATTCCACCTCCGCCAAACCACTCTTCCTCCAGTTATTCATGTCAGAAATCTAAGATTTGAGGGGCGCCTGGGTGGCTCAGTCATTAAATGTCTGCCTTCGGCTCAGGTCATGATCTCAGGGTCCTGGAATCAAGCCCCACATCAGGCTCCCCACTCAGCGGGAAGCCTGCTTCTCCCATTCCCATTCCCCCAGCTTGTTTTCCCTCTCTCACTCTCTCTCTGTCAAATAAATAAATTAAATCTTAAAAAAAAAAATCTATGATTCTTTATTTTCCTTCATATGCCATTTCTAATCCATCAGCAAGGTCTGGTTGGTCTATTTTAAAATACATATGAATCTAATCCCAATTCTTATCACTTCTCCCTCCAGCACCCTAGTCCAAGGCACCGTGGTCTCCCTGCTCCAGACTCATAACTCCCACAGAGTGAACTGTTCAAATATAAGTCAGTATACTTCCAACCGAATCCACGGCTTTCCGTCACACATAGAACAAAACCCAAACACCTTGATAATGGCTTAAAACCTCTACGTGATCTGGCCCCTGCCTACCCCAGTGATCTCACTGCCTGTCATCTTTCTCCTTTGCTTATTCCCATCTATTTACAGTGGACTTCTGGCCAATCTCTGCATACACCAAGATCATGTCTGGCCCAGGCATTTGTGCTTTTTAGTCCCTCCCACTGGAACACTCTCTTAAAAGGGCTTTAAAGAGCTTGTTCTTACATGTGTCTTCAGGTCTTTTCTATAGTGTCCACACTAAAAAGTATAAACACCACCACACCACCAATAAAACATATCTAGGACTTAAACCTAGTTTTCATAATGCCCCCAAATAAATAAACAAACAGAAATAAATAGAGTCTCCAAAATTTTTTTAAAAAGCCACCAAACTCCTCTTACCATCTGTGATATTGTTTTCCTCAGTCTCTACTTCCAGAGGATGTCAATCAATGTGTGAGAAGCCCAGGAGAAAAGAAGGACCTTCAATATTAATTGGTGAGAAGAAGAAGCAAGAGAGGGCCTTAGACTCTGCTTAATGTCTAAACATCCCTCCTGCCCAGAGACATTTTGGCACATATGGTTGTTTTACTGGGAGGATAGATTCAATTGTTTTAAAATAACTATTAGTTGGTATTTCTGTTTAAGTGCCTCAGATCCAAAATAGCAATGTCTTAGACAAGATTGTTTATTTTTCTTTCATTTAGAAGTCTGGACTGGTATCACAGCCCTGCTCTGCAAAGTGTTTAGGGTCCCAGGCTCCTTCTGTCTTGTTGATCTGCCATCCCTAGAATACCCACTGGCCATTCCAAGATGGCTCCCCCTCCAACATGGAAGGAGGAGGGAAGAAGGTAGAGCAAACCCCTTGCCTTTAAGGTACTAACCCAAAAGTGGTACACATTATCTCTACCAATACACCATTGGCCCAAATCTGGTTATGTGAGCATGCCTAGCTAGCTGTGTGGCAGATGGATGAGTCTGTCCTTACTCTCTGTGGTCATGTACCGTATACTGGCTGAAAATCAGGGGTTTTATTGTTACAGTAAAAGGGGTGAAATGCTATTAGCTAATGATGAGAAACTTGAATAACACACATTTGGTAAAAAAAAAATAATCACAAAAGAAATTATAGAATGACTGCATTGTAATGAGCTGGCTATCACGTGCTCTTGTATGTATGTGTATTCGTGTATGTGTATAAATATTTGTGTGCGTATAAGAGAGAGAGAGATAAACTCTTGAAAGATTGATAAGCTCTCCAGAAAGAGGAATTCAAGGAGGTTTAGGAAGCATCATGGAGTAAGTCTATAACTTCCCAGGGCAATGACTTTAGAGAGGGCATCAATAATTTGAGTTCTTAATGCCTACTGTGTTTGTACTTCATACAAATGCATGAGGATGAACCTCATACTCTGTGTATTAGGAGCATGACATGATTTATACCTGCATAACCAGATATGTGGTATAACAAAGACCTTTTTAATTTCCTCATTAGAATAAGTAATCATGACTGTAAACAGCTATCAGTATGATTATAGGCTTTAGTAATACCTATGGATGATGCTAGTCTGATTTTAGGTGTAATGGCCTCTCCCTCCTTCTTCCCCTTTAGCTTTGCCTCGACTGCTTTTAATCAGTCTTGATTGCTTTGCCTTGCTTTGAGACTTGCTTAGAGGCTCCTCAGAGGCACATTGTTTCATGGGAGACAGCTGTTCTTTCCTAGCTCACACTGACTGCCGTTATCTATAGTGACGATAATAATTGTCTGCACATATGCACACAGCACATGGGGACCCACTGATGAAAATTAGTGTTTTGTGCATATGTAGTGCTTTCCTTTGATTGCATTTACAAACATCCAGCCTCACTTCTCCCCTCCAGCTGCTGCAGTGTACCCCCTTAGCTCAGAGAGGGGTCAAAAGTTGCCCCCTCACCCTCCAGGACTCCTTTAGAACCTTAACACTCTAACTGTTTAGGTTTCCCCTTCCAGGTTCTATATTGATTAAAAAAAAAAAATCAGATCTCCAGGCTTTTAATTCTTTGAATTATACTCTGTGAATAAAGCTTTTATTTGGTACATGTAAAGTGATTTCTAGATAAATTCCATTTACAAAACTGCAATATGTGTGAAATTGATACATTTGTAACATTCGGCTGTACTTCCACTTCCCATGAGGCACCAGTGACTATTTAAAAAATGGCTTAAAAATATTGGTTACCCTTGGGAAGAAAAGTGGAGCTAGATCCTTTTTTAATGTGTTTGATGATACTCCTTTGTTTAAAATACGAACCCAAGTTTCTTCACTGATCATCTAGAATTTAAAATAAGTGTATCCTAAAAATGGAGACCATCTATTTGAAATAACAAACAGTGTCATTACAAAGCACCCTCCTATGTAATGTGCGTTTGTCGGGTCAGCCTAATCAGATCTCATACACACAGTGACAAAGGTCTCCTCTCGCTGCCAGATGGGACATCTCTAAAGCACAAAATATGGTCTTTCGCCACACTGGCCTTTCAATAACTATTTTGAAGTTGGTAGTTGTATTCAAGGGCATGATATTTACACTAGGGTGCACACTCTTCAGGGTCTCTGGTTTTTATAGGCTTTTAGGTCTTCATATTGACTCTTTTTTTCATCCTAGTTTTGCATATCCTCATGTTAACTTTTCATTGTCATGGAAAATCCCATTGTTTTTTGTTTGTTTCTTTTTTTCCTTTAACACTTCACAGCATTATCATTACCACAATTTTCTTCACAGTTTACTGCAGCAGCATAAATTTCCCTACATCCTGTTTGAATTGCACTGGGACCATAGCAGAGTGAACTAGATGATTTTCCCCAAAAGAGAGACCCCTGGAAGAGCCCATGGCATGTCTGAGGTTACAGATAACCCCAGTGGACACATTCTATGTGGTACCCAAGGCTGATGCGGTCAGTAATCATGGAGGACGTGACCCCTTCCAGTTAGAGCCTCCTGGTTTTTCTTGCAGGCTGGCTTCTCTCTTGCTGCATCCAGACTTTCCTGGTGGTTGTTTTCTGTGGGTGCAGTATACGACAGACTGCAGTGGACACGGCTTCTTCTCCGGGCTCTATCTCTTCCTATGTCAGTTTTGATAGGATAGATAACATCTCTGAGCCTATGTACTTATGTTTATGAGGGGCGGTGTAATGGAAAGAACTTGAGAGTAGGCTGACTCATGTTCTAATTTTGGTTTTGTCTATTACCAACTGTGTGACCTTGAGCAGTTTACCTCCTCTCAGGGATTTGGGCACAATGCATGAAGTCACACGTTGGAAGGGTCTGCCTCGTATCAGAGGTTTATAGTTCTCTGCTTTCTTGTTCTACTGGCCTCCCACCACTTTTGTGAGAGTCTGGTGAGCTAAAATGAGAGAGCACGATTTGAATATTGCCTGGGAGTGTTCTTGTGGATTTCAGTTGTGGAATGCATAATCAGAAGGTACATTTAGATCAGTTAACCATTGCCAACGACAATAGTTGAGAACATGCACACCCCTGGCCTGGCTCAGTGACTTTGAAAGTGATTCCCATGTGGGTCAAGTCCCCTTGTGTACTTTCTGTTTTTTAATAATCTTGAATACTGTGTGAATTTCATAGTTTGAAATTAAACTTGACGGGCTTAAAATTATGCCACTTTATTCGGCATTAGTTGCAGATGTGAAGGATTCCAAATGATCCCTGTACACAAATCATACAAATGATGCCTTTACACAGCCAATAAAATGGAAGCCAGTTAGGGCTTATTATATTAGTTTTTGCCAACAAGCTCATTCAGCGTGCTGTTGTGCTGGCTGGACTCCAATCCCCAGGCCCCTCAGATTTACTCTCTAGTCTTGTTTGCCCTGCTCTTTGCCCTGGCTGGCTGGTACTGGGGAGGGAGTCCTGGAATCCTGGAGCGTGGCCATAGAGAAGTGCAAGCAGGGGCTCAGAGGGTGAGAGGAGAGAGAGGTCAGAGTATTTCTGACTCGATTCCTCATTAGTCTGTCTCTCTCAGGAGCTGATTCCTTCAATGCTCACAGCCCAGATCTCTCTCCCAAAGCTCCAGCTCTCACCGGGCTTCTTCAATATCAGCTCCAGTCCTCGCACCTCCAGTTTTAGGATTGAAAAAACTTCCAACCATTGCTGCTCTTTTGGGCCCCACTGTCTGTTGTTTGCTCCCTTAATCCTTCCCATAACTCTGTGAGGAGTCTCTCCTTTAAAACCTCCATATTTGAATCATCTAGGGTGAATCCTGTTTCCTGCTGGACCCTGGTCTTTACTCTTGAGAGCCCTCAATTCACCAAGAGGCTACGTCTACACAGTGGATACCCAGACTCCTGTTTCCTTTTCTCAGACCCTGTACCACGTTAGGTCATGAAAAATCTTCACCCCTGGGCTATATCCAATTGTTCCTGCCATAAATATCTTCAGTCAATTAGCTTTATATGTTCATCTCAATTTGGGGGTGAGGGTGACATTGAAACATAAGTCCAAGCATGAAAAACATTTCATCTCTCTAAAATTAAGTGAATGTCCAAAGTCATTCTTTTAGATAAGACTCTACATACATAAAATGACATTAATATTATTTTTATTACATGCTGAAATCAAGAGTCTTTTGGCGCATAGAGATGCTGGGAAGGGATTGCCTCCTCTCTGGCTTAGTGGGCCCTCTAGTTCTTAGTGCTGAGGAAGTAGGGACTAAAATGATGACATAGCAAGAAAAATTGAAGGACATAAATATCTATACAATGTGAACTCACCACAGAATGGAGACTTTGTTCTATGTTAAAGAAAAGAGGGAAAAAGAGATATGGATGTTCAGACTTTTTAAGAAAATTGAGAAGCAAAGTATAAAAGAACAAAACGTTTTATATATGGAGGAAGGGTAGAGTTTTGCAAGATCTCATAATTTAGGCTAAATGGCTTCCCAACCTTTTGAAAAGGTGGATTGGAAAAAAAGTATTTAATTATCTAAAGCTTCATGGAGAAGTTAAAGATATATGGGGACGTCTTATTAAGTAAAAAAAAAAAAAAAGACACATCATGGTAATTTTAAAAAGACTAGAAATTATCTAAGATTAAAATTTAGAGGGAAGAGGGTAAATATATGTGGCAAAAAACCAGAATACTAATGTAAGGCAGAGTGGTTGAAACACTTTAGAAATATTTCCATTAAGATGGGGGAAAAAAAAAGAAGAAAAACCTCCAGAGAAAAGCAAATATGTTAATAAATGAGACAAAATTCTCTGACTTTTACAGATGGCTTAAAGAAATCAATAATTCAAGGTTTTTTGCATATATATAAAAATCCCTTGAGTAGTTTGCCACTAAAAGGAATTATTGTTACCAACTGTTACCATCTCAAATGAACCATCTCTAGGGTCAGTGAGGAGCCACCCCAGTGGTCTTTCCCTAAAATAATTCAAAATGTTGCACAGTAAATAAGCACTGAGAAATTGTAATCTTCTGCGATGGGTTGAATTGTGTCCCCTAAAGAAATATGTTGAAGTCCTAAGCCCTCGTGTCTATGGATGCAGCCCTGTTGGAAATAGGTTCTTTATAGATGAAATTGAGTTAGGATGAAGGCATAGGGTGGGTCTTTAGTCCAGTATAACCGGTGTCCCTTTGAGTAGAGGGAAATTTGTGTACAGGGACAGATACCCAGGGGAACATGTGAGGACAGAGGCAGAGACCGGAGTGGAGTCATGGAGCTACAAGCAAAGGAATGACAAGGACTGCAGAAGCTTGGGATAGCACAGGGGGATCGACCCAGAGTCTCAGAACTGAGAGAGAGGATATTTCTCTTGTTATAACCCACCCAGTTGATGATCCTTTGTTACAGCAGCCCTAGGAAATGGACACAAGTTCCCTCTTCTTCTTTTTTTTTTTTATAATTTTTATTTTGTTATATTGGTCACCATACAGTACCTCCCCAGTTTTTGAAGCAATGTTCCATGATTCATTAAGTTCCCTCTTCTTTCTCTTGTCCATCGTGATGGTGAAGTATAGAAGGAGCAGCCCTCGTGGGTACAGGCAATCGGGGAGTGCATTCTTTACGGAGAACTTTAAACAATAATACAATTCAACTAACAGGTGACTTGTGCTTTGTCATCACCATGGATCACCAATTTCAAACCATGTCAGGGACCATCAGTTAGTCCTCCCCTGAAATGTGGCGTTGGAGTGAGATCTGAGCATTTGCTGCAATTATTGTTGAATTTTAGCAATACATATGAACCTTCCAATTAGCACACCTAAATTCTGTATCTTTTAATGAAAAACGTTTTCTACACGGAATTTAAGTTGGAGAATTCACAGTTATACAGTCAGCCTGCATCACAGACAGACTTGGCTACTCACATTCCTTTCAGAGTAGAGCTTCAGAATTGCTTGAGCTCTGGGTTTGTGCAAGGTCTGTGTCTTCAGTGCCTCGATACTAGATATTTCTGTGTTTAAAGAACAGATTCAAAATAAACAGTAAGAGCACTCTGCCTCCCTGATGTGGCCACTTGGAGTTTTTATCTGTGTGTAAGTTTTTTCAACAGAAAAATTGAAAAGCTGTCTTTGTGATCACAGCTTTGTAGTATAGCTTGAAGTCCGGCAACATGGTGCCCACAGCTTTGTTTTTCCTTTTCAACAATTCCTCGGCGATTCAGGGCCTTTTCTGGTTCTACACAAATTTAAGGGCTGTTTGTTCCATTTCTTTGAAAAATGTCATTGGTATTTTGATTGGGATGGCATTGAAAGTGTACATTGGTCTGGGTAGCATAGACATTTTAACTATGTTTATTCTTCCGATCCATGAGTATAGAATATTTTTCCGTCTTTTTGTGTCTTCTTCAATGTCTGGCACAAAAACAGACACATAGACCAATGGAACAGAATAGAGAACCCAGAAATGGACCATCGGCTCTCTGGGCAACTAATCTTTGACAAAGCAGGAAAAAAACATCCAGTGGAAAAAAGACAGTCTCTTCAATAAATGGTGCTGGGAAAATTGGACAGCTATATGCAAAAGGATGAAACCTGACCACTTTCTCACACCATACACAAAGATAAACTCCAAATGGATGAAAGACCTCGATGTGAGATAGGAATCTATCAGAATCATAGAGGAGAACATAGGCTGCAACCTCTTTGACATCGGCCACAGCAACTTTTTTTCATGACACATCTCCAAAGGCAAGAGAAACCAAAAGAAAAAATGAACTTGTGGAACTTCATCAAGATAAAAATCTTCTGCACAGCCAAGGAAACAGTCAAAAAAAACTAAAAGGCAGCCTATGGAATGAGAGAAGATATTTGCAAATGACACTACAGATAAAAGACTAGT
Organism: Ailuropoda melanoleuca; assembly: GCF_002007445.2. NCBI lineage: Eukaryota > Metazoa > Chordata > Mammalia > Carnivora > Ursidae > Ailuropoda > Ailuropoda melanoleuca. The sequence goes on from NC_048220.1 coordinate 134,448,002, forward strand.
ATCCAAGATCTACAAAGAACTTCTCAAACTCAATACACGAGAAACAAATAATCAAATAAAAAAGTGGGCAGAAGATATGAACAGACACTTTTCCAATGAAGACATACAAATGGCTAACAGACACACGAAAAAATGTTCAAAATCATTAGCCGTCAGGGAAATTCAAAACAAAACCACATTGAGATACCACCTTACGCCAGTTAGAATGGCAAAAATTGACAAGGCAGGAAACAACAAATGTTGGAGAGGATGTGGAGAAAGGGGATCCCTCTTACACTGTTGGTGGGAATGCAAGTTGGTACAGCCACTTTGGAAAACAGTGTGGAGGTCCCTTAAAAAGTTAAAAATTGAGGGGCGCCTGGGTGGCACAGAGGTTAAGCATCTGCCTTCGGCTCAGGGCGTGATCCCGGCTTTATGGGATCGAGCCCCACATCAGGCTTCTCCACTATGAGCCTGCTTCTTCCTTTCCCACTCCCCCTGCTTGTGTTCCCTCTCTCGCTGGCTGTCTCTATCTCTGTCAAATAAATAAATAAAATCTTAAAAAAAAAGTTAAAAATTGAGCTACCCTATGATCCAGCAATTGCACTACTGGGTATTTACCCGAAAGATACAGACGTAGTGAAGAGAAGGGCCATATGCACCCCAAAGTTCATAGCAGCATTGTCTACAATAGCTAAATCGTGGTAGGAGGTGAGATGCCCTTCAACAGATGACTGGATTAAGAAATTGTGGTCCATATATACAATGGAATATTACTCAGCCATCAGAAAGAACAATTTCACAACATCTGCAGCAACATGGATGGGACTGGAGGAGATAATGCTAAGTGAAATAAGTCAAGCAGAGAAAGAATTTTCATATGGTTTCACTCATTTATGGAACATAAGAAATAGGAAGATCGGTAGGAGAAGGAAGGGAAGAATGAAGGGGGGGTAAACAGAAGGGGGGAATGAACCAAGAGAGACTGTGGACTATGGGAAACAAACTGAGGGCTTCAGAGGGGAGGGGGGTGGGGGATTGGGATAGGCCTGATGGGTATTAAGGAGGGCATATATTGCATGGTGCACTGGGTGTTATACGCAAATAATGAATCATGGAACATTGCATCAAAAACTGGAGATATACTGTATGGTGACTAATATAACAAAATAAAAATTATTAAAAAAAAAGAAAAATTGAAAAGCTGCTAGAAAGGAAAACAAAGACAGGGATAGTATTACGGTTTCTGGAATTTATTCTGAAATAGGATTTTTATGATTCTTGACCAAACTTATTCTTTCATTTAAGACTTCTAACTATTTGTAGATCTGTGGCTTGATGGGAAAGAAACTCGTCTAAAATAAAATAAATAAAAAGTGTGATTCAGTTCACTGTGATTGAGACTTGGTGGACAAATCTTATTATGTCCTATATTGAACATGAATATATGAAGGTTGATGTTGATGAAATCATTGGCAAATTTGCAAAGACTTGAGAACAGAAGCTGTTATACTATTATCCATTACTGTAATAAATCAATATTTATACATCAATCTTATGATATTTTTAAATATATTTTCTGTAATAAAAAGTATTAATCCATTACTGTATTAGTTTCCTACCACAAACTGGGGTGCTTAAACAACAGCTATTTATTTTCTCATAGTTCTTGGGGGCCAAAAAACTGAAATCAAGGTGTTGGCAGTGTTGGTTCTTTTTGGAGACCCTGAGGCAGAATCTGTTTCATGCTCCCTCCTGGACTCTTGTGGCTGTGGGCATGCTCCCATCTCTGCCTCTGCCTTCTCATGAGGGTTCTTCCCCGTGTCTGTGTTTTTCTTCTCCTCTTTTTTTCTTTTTAAATATTTTATTTATTTGAGAGACAGAATGTGAGCTGGGGGGAGGGGTGAGGGAGAGAGGGAGAAGCAGACACCCCACTGAGCAGGGAGCCCAATGCGGGGCTCAATCCCGGGACCCTGAGATTATGACCTGAGCCGAAGGCAGATGTTTAACCGACTGAGCTACCCAGACACCCCTTTCCCCTCGTCTTTTAAGGATACTTGTCATTGGATATATGGATCAATCTTGAGATCCTCCACCTAATTACATCTTCAAAGACTCTGGTGCCGGGGGTTAGGACTTGGACATATCTTTGGGGGAACCACGATTCAACCCAATACAGGGACCTTTTTCCTATTTTGTACTGTAATATTTATTTTATCTTTTAATCTTTTAAATTTTTTGGCATGATTTTATATACAAAGCTTCATAAAAAAATTTTCACTGTCTTTATTTCTTTTGTGACCACTATTATTATTAATTTCACTTTGTGTGTATTACTAAAGTACTAAAAATGATTATTATTTATGGAGGAGAGTGGCACTAAAAATTATCCACTCCAAGTGTCAAATAGTTAGACATGGATTGCTTCTGGGCTGACCTTTCAAGGGAACACAACAGAAAACGGGGGACAGGTTGGAAAAGAGAAAAGTGGGAGAAGAATCTGAGAACTCATCAGGATGGTGATCTCATCGTTTAGAGCTTAACAGCATGAGCTTCTGAGTTTGACAATCAGGATTCATCACCCCCACCTGTTGCCCTTAGAATGCTCTCTGACCTTAATATGACTTCACTCTGTGCAGAGACTTTTCAGAAGAGGATGCAGGAAGGGAAACGCATAATCAGTTTTCACTTGATGTGCACGGAGGGGTGCAAATGGAGGAACCTGTGGGCCCTTGCAGAGCTGGCAAGGGTGAAGCAGATCCAGGCAGCTCAGGCAGGACAGCGGGGGCGTGGCTCCAGACACATGGAGGTTAACACATGGGCACAGGGACGGGGAGAGAAGGAGCCAGCCATGCTGTGCTCACTTCAGCGCCTGTTCTTTCAACCATAATGGAAAAAATGGAAGATGAAAGAAGACGAATGAGCTACACAATTAGTAGGCCATGACATACCAGTGCTAAATGGGCCTTTAAAGAAGAAATCATCCAAGCTCCCTCATCTTCAAAGAGAAATGTGAAGTCCACAGAAGTCAAATGTATTATCTGAGACAACTCATTGTGTCACCCTTCCACGATGCAGGAAAAGTACGCGTAGCTCCTGTTGTAAGCTGTCATCACCTGCCGTGGAGACTCCTTTGAACGCTCTCCTGCGTGTTTATATAGAATAAGTGGCGCCAAGCAAATATACCTATGCAAGTATTGCAATTACAGCCTCGAATTTATTACAGGTAGAAAATAAAAGTAAAGTGAAAAAGATTAAAAACTGAGTCAAATAATACACTTTACTCAGAAATACTTACCTTGTGTAAATTCAGTCTCAGATATGTTAAATGACAACCACTTAGAAATGCATTACAGAATTCCTTTAATAAAATGTAAAATCCAGAGTTAATAGCTATATATATATTTTAATGACACACATTTATTGCTGCACATAATTCATTGCATACATTAAGTATGAAATTTCCTGTGGGCCATAATAAATGTGATTTATAAATCACAAATTTGTGTGAAGTCTATTTCTTATTCTCTTGAGGATGGTTCCAAAAACCATAAAAAAATAGAAAAAAGTCTAAAACAATTGGAGATTTATTTGTTTGTGGAATCAGCTTTGTTTCAGTTCATTCTACAAGATATATTTTAAAATACAGCTAGCTTATTTATATTCCTATCATAAAAATCATACAGAAATTAAAAGATTAAATCTTAAGGTTTTCTTCTTTTTAATCACTCAAGGAACATATTAATTTTTCAAGATTTTGAGTAAATAATTTTCTTCTGCATTTTTTAAAATTAAAAATGAACTTTTACTACTATAAAATTAGTGAACATAAATTGTAAAAAATTTTTTAAATAAAAATAAAAAAATGAAAACACAAGTCAACCAACTGAATGGGAGAAGGTATTTGTAAATGGTATTTCCGGATAAGGGGTTAATATCCAAAACATATAAAGCAATTACACCAGAAAAAAACAAATAATCCCATTAAAAATGGTCAGAGGACCTGAATAGACATTTTTCCAAAGAAGACAGACAGATGACCAACAGATACATGAAAAGATGCTCAACATCACTCATCATCAGGGAAATATACAAATCAAAACCACAATTAGATATCACCTCACACCTGTCAGGATAGCTAATATCAAAAAGACAAGAAATAACAAGTGTTTGCAAGGATGTGGAGAAAAAGGAGCCTTCATGCAGTGTTGGTTGTAATGTAAATTTGCGTAGCCATTGTGGAAAACAATATGGAGGTTCCTCAAAAACTTAAAAAGAAGAATACCAATTTCTTCCATAAGTGTTGTAGAATTTTCAGAGTACAGATCTTTTACTTCTTTAGTGAGGTTTATTCCTAGGTATCTTGTTTCTGGTACAGTTGCAAATGGGATCGATTCCTTGATTTCTTTTTCTGCTTTTTTGTTATTGGTATATAGAAATATGACAGATTTCTGCACCTTCATTTTATATCCTTCAACTTTGCTAAATTCATGTATTAGTTCTAACAATTTTTTGGTGGAGTCTTTCAGGTTTTCTACATAGAGTATCATGTCATCTGCAAATAGTGAAAGTGACTTCTTCCTTGCCAACTTTGGTGCGTTTTATTTCTTTTTCTTGTCTGATTGCTGGGGCTAAGACTTCCAGTACTATGTTAAATAGTAATGGTGAGAGTGGACATCCTTATCTTGTTCCTGACTGTAGGAGACAGACTCATGGTTTGGGAGAACAAACATCGTTAAAATGTCTATACTACCTAAGGCAATCTACACATTTAAAGCAATCCATATCAAAATACCACCAGCATTTTTCACAGAGCTAGAACAAACAATCCTAAAATTTGTGTGGAAGCACAAAATACCCTGGATAGCCAAAGCAATTCTGAAAAAGAAAAACAAAACTGGAGGCATCATAATTCCAGATTTCAAGCTGTATTATAAAACGGTAGTCATCAAGACAGAATGGCACTGTCACAAAAACAGATAGATAGATCAATGGAACAGAATAGAGAACCCAGAAATGGACCCACAACTCTATGGTCAACTAATTGTCTACAAAGCAGGGAAGAATATCAAATGAAAAAAGGTAGTTTTTCCAACAAATAGTGTTGGGAAAACTGAACATCAACATGTGGAAGAATGAAACTGGACCACTTTCTTAAACCGTACACAAAAATCGATGCAAAATGGATGAAAGACCTAAATGTGAGGTAGGAATCCATCAAAATCCTAGAGGAGATCAGAGGCAGAAACCTCTTTGACCTTGGCCACAACAGCTTCTTACTAGACATGTTGCCAGAGGCAAGGGGAGAAAAAAAAGAAGAAATAAACTATTGGGACAACATCAAAATAAAAAGCTTCTGCACAGTAGAGGAAACAATCAACAAAACTAAAGGCAACTTCAGAATGGGAGAAGATATTTGCAAATGACATTTGATAAAGTGTTAGTGTCCAGAATCTATAAAGAACTTATCAAACTCAGCACCCAAAAAACAAATAATCCAGTTAAGAAATGGGCAGAAAACATGAATAGACATTTTTCTAAAGAAGACATCCACATGGCTAACAGACACATGAAAGATGCTCAGCATCACTCAGCATCAGGGAAATATAAATCACGATGAGGTACCACCTCACACCTGTCAGAATGGCTAAAATTAACCATACAGAAACAACAGGTGTTGGCGAGGCTGCAGAGAAAGGGAACCCTCTTGCATTGTTGGTAAGAATGCAAACTGGTACAGCCACTCTGGAGAACATTATGGAGGTTCCTCAAAATGTTAAAAATAGAACTGCCCTATGATCCAGCAATTGCACTGCTAGGTAAATACCAAAGGATACAAAATACAGATTTGAAGGGGTACATGCACCCTGAAGTTTATAACAGCATTACCAACAATAGTCAAGCTATGGAGAGAGCCCAAATGTCTATCAACTGATGAATAAAGAAGATGTGGTATATATATATACAATGAAATATTACTCAGCCATCAAAAAAATTAAGTCTTGCCCTTTGCAACAACATGGATGGAGCCAGAGGGTATTATGCTCAGTGAAATAAGTTAGAGAAAGACAAGTATCATTTGATTTCACTTATATGTGGAATTTGAGAAACAAATGAATGAAGAAACGAATAAAAACCAAACTTTTAATGTAGAGAGAAGCTGATGGCTTCCAGAAGGGAAGGGGGTGAGGTGATAGGTGAAAGAGATGATGGGGATTAAGAGTACATTTATCATGGTGAGCCATGAGTAATGTATAGGATGGTTGAAACACTCTATTGTACATCTGAAACTAATATAACACTGTATGTGTTAATTATACTGAAATTAAAAAAAAAAGATGTGGTATAAATATACAATGGAATGTCACTCGGGCACAAAAAAGAATGAGATCTTGCCATGTGCAACAACATGGATGGACCTAGAGGGTATTATGCTAAGTGAAATAAGTTAGAGAAAGACAAATACCATATGATCTCACTCATATGTGGAATCTAAAAGTCAAATGAACAAACAAACAAAAACCCTAAAACTCACAAATACAAAGAACAAACCGGGGGTTACCAATGAGGAGTGGAGTCGGGGGATGGGGAAAAAAATGAGTGGAGGGGAGTGGGAAATGCAGGCCTCCAGTTACAGAATGCGTAAATCACAGGGATGATAGGTACAGCATGGGGCATACAGTCAGTGGCACTGTGATAGCGTGTATGGTGACAGATGGCAGTACACTTGTGAGCACAGCAGAACATACAGAATTATTGAGTCACAATGGTGTGCACCTAAAACTAATGTACCGTTGTGTACATTAACTGTGCTTCAATAAAAAAAGAAAAAAGATTAAAATACTATATTCCCAACACTAGTAGCACTTTATTGAACACAGCTGTAAATTTTAAACATGTACATTTTTAAACATGAAATAGTATATATAATGTGTAGTGAGTGATTTGTTTTTGTTAGTTAACATTTTCTATTTTTCCATATAAATGAAACTATCCCAACTAGTATCCAAATCATATTAAATTGCCCCAATTATAACCAAATGTCTTTACAGCTGGTTTGTCCCAAGAAGAATCTCAATCAGGCCTATCTATTGAATCCCGTGGTTATATTAAGTCTGTAATCTAGAACGAGGGCTGCTGGTCGAATCCATCAGGCTGCTGGTTTTTGTAAATAAAGTTTTATGGGAACACAGGCATTCATTTATTTAGGCGTTGCCCATGGCTGCTGTTATTCTATAAAGGAAGAGTTGAGTAGCTGTAACAGGGGCCAGGTAGCCCACAAAGTCTAAAATATTTCTACTTGGCTCTTTTCAAAAAAGACTTGTTCACCCCCAATCGAAAATAGAACAGTCTTTTTTTTTTTTTTTTTAATGACACTGAATTGTTGATGTGATTGGGCCTGTTGTCACACTTTCTGGATTTATCTGGTTGCTTCTTACAGTATTTACCTTATTCTTCCTACTGGATATTATTTCCCACTTCATTATACTAATCTCAATTACCTTAGTGTCAGTATGACTGGGCTTTCATATAGACTAAAAAGGACACATGAAATGAATGAAAGGAATTCTCTGAGCCTGCCAAAATTTTCTTATTTTTTTTCCTGAAATTCCTTTAACTGGGGCTAAATCCTCTCGTTATATCAATAGGAAAAAGAGATTTCAAATGAAAATATCTTCGGAGAAAGTATAATGGAGGAGCGGTACAGCCTATACTGGATTTTAAGGCAGGGAACGAGGGGAGGTAGGGAAGATAACGTGCTATTGGAAACCCAGTCATACAAGGTGTGAGTGACTGACAAGGTCCAGGCTTATGAGAAATGGAAGCATAAGGCATGCAGAAAGGCTTAGCGTTCCTGAAAAGAGAAGAGGGAAGAAAAACTATAAAGAAGAGAACATTGAAATTTCAAAGGACAAACTATTCTAAGATTTTTTCTGGAGCCAATTCTGAGCAGTAAGCATTACATGGGTAAGATGGAGTGTCCTACCGTTTCAAACTCAATGATGTTTCCATCTTCTTTGTGGGAAGATAGTCATACAGAGGCATAAGGAAGACCTACCACTTGCCTAGCACTGCTCTGATTACATTTCTGTAACATTGTTATCAGTAAATTCTAAGTATCCTTTAGCGGCCTAACCCTGTCTTTCACATGCAATATTCAGTATCAGTCAGTGAGTTACAACAGCATAATTTGAAATCTAACAACAGAATAACTTGAAAACTGTCATAAAGCTAGATAATTCTTTTGTGATTGATTATAGCATGTTAATTGACTTCTGCCCGAAGACCAGTTGATTAACTGAAGCTGAGTTCACTGAACTTCCCACAGCAAAGGAGATCATCCCTTATCTTGAAGGGAGGAAGTTAGGGAAGGATTTCTTTTAAAAGGATTTTGAGGTCTGGGCCAAGTGTTTAAGATGGGTCTTTCAAAGCAGGGACTGGGTCGGTCTGGTGAACAAGGCAAAGCAAAGTTCTGTCTGATGAGCAAGTTCTTTGAATAGGTGAACCAGTCTCTGTTCTGACAGGAGTGCTGTTTGCCAGATGAGGAAAGTGTCTTCATAAATTGGCTTGTAAAAGCATTTTCTGAAGCAAATGGTGAAGTTAGTTATTGGTGTCCAGTCTTATCTTCCAGGGCATGAATTACCTGGGGCAATCAGGTCATAGTCACTAGGTGGTTTCAGTTTTCAGTCCTAATGGCTGAGTTACGTTGATGCAGATGGTCTCATGCCTCAAGAACTTTGTGGAAATTAAAAGAAAACTAGGACATAAAATTATTGCCTTTATTAATTTTATACATTAATCAGAGATATTTGTTTTGTTATACCACAGTCATATTAGAAATTTTCCTATTTGCTTTCAATGAATACTTGATTCTTTTGATCATATATTTTGAGTGACCCAATTATTTATAAGAACAAGTATTCAAAATATGGTCTTAAACATACTGGACGTTTTCCCTTAGTGATAATTGTAGCTGCTTAGACAACTTTTTAAAATTCAAAGAATATGTCAAAGCTAACATGCTAATTTACGGCATCTGAAGTGTTGTTTCTAATAAAATGTGAGGAAGGAATCCATGTGTTTGAATACATATGAAAGAACAATTTTTCCAGTTAAAATGATCTCTTCAGATACTTTATATTGAAAAAAAGTCAGTATTTCATTTATACTTCCCCTTACATTTAACAGATTTTTATTGGGCATCTACCATTTTCAAGGCACCATGTAAAGTCTCTAAAGAATTCAAAGGTGAATTTTTCCAAGACCCTGACCTCCAGGAGCTGATAGTTTAATAAGATGGATGGCAGAGAAAACTGTAAGAGAGGGAGATTTTATGCAAATCAAGAGGAGTCATATAAAGTACTTCCAGACGATAGTATTAAAATATAATTTTTAAGAAGTTGAAAACATGATTCTCATACAAATACAGAATGACATGAGTCAGAGTTTTATTAACTCATTAGTGAGGGAACCATGAAAATGATAAAGATCCAAAGATCATTTTGAGGAACTGGGTATTTATTGGCACTTTGAGAAAAGAATGTTAAAATGTGATGGATAGGTTAGATGCAAAGCTAGTTAATGTCCTACAGGGCAGGAAAATCATAACCTTGAGAATTATGTTTTCTTCCAGAATAAAATCTACAAGTAAACATGCAATTTCACACAGTCTAAGGTCTTAATTAATAGTAAATAACAAATTCAAATGCAGACATTCCCTGAGATGATTAGATAACCTTTATAGGACCCTTTTATACATGACATTGAAAGTAGTGTTTTCATATGGGAATTCCTAAGTGACATTTCTTGGGGATGTTATTCTAAATCCTGAATCCCAAGAAAAATCAGTTGAGAAAATGAGAAACAGGAAAACGTATTAAAATTCTCCCATGAGAATTAAAGCTTATCAATGTAGAGACATTATTGGCTCAGAGGAGTCCATGGACACAAAGGGGAAAGCAAGGGCAGTAAATGATCATACACAGTGTAGAAGGTTAAGTTCAGTGTTTCTAGGAATGTTTCTAGGTAAAATTTTAGACAATTTTTCTTAACAGACAAAACACTCTTAGAGAAAGCTGTGGACAAGGAATCATTTAAACATACGAAAACACAGATGGGGTGTGGGTAGGAGGAAAGAGGGGCTTTCTAAGCAAAGGGAACTCTGTGAACAGAAGCAGAATGTTTGGAAAGTGTGCGGAATCTATAAAACCTATAAACAAGGGAAGATGAAGATTGGACCAGATGGTAGAAGGTCTTGAGGTTCCAAGATAGGATTTGAGTTTTATTCTGTGAGCAGAGTAGTTATGTGATTATAGATGGGTTTTATGCACATAACTAAGGCTGTAGATTGTTGGGAAGGGGGTGAGGGAAGCTAGGTAGAAGGAGCGATGACACTGGAGTCAGGCAGGTGGGTTAGGGCAATGTCACAGTATAGGTTCGATGTAGCTCTGGCCTTAACTGGGTTAACAGCAGTGGGAGTGGAGAGCAAGGGGAAAACAGATGCGCCACTAGCCACTATCGTGGTGGTAGATTCCAAAAGGCAGGTCAAACGCTTGGATGTGTGTGTTAGGGGATGGGGAGGGGCTGATAAGAATGTAAGAGGAGTTAAAAAAATTAAGTGTGTGACTGGAATACTCATATCAGAAACATGGGAAAAGCATTTCTGCTTTGCCGTTAAAATGGCTTATGATGATGATTATCTTACCAATAAATTTGAATATTTATCAAAAGAAGGATTTTCTGTAAATTATCTCATTTGAAATAAATTTTGTTTCTGTGTCAAAGTTATGGAAAAATTAAAAAAAAACTTTTTTCCAAAATATATTTTGTCTTTTGCAAGAGAAGGTCACTTAGACAATAACCAACATATTGTGGGGTCAGTTGGCTTTGGAATAAGCCAATCCAGATAGCAAGGGTCTGGATATAACCTCAACAATTGAGTATCCCAAACTTGGGTTCTTTTGAGTCTGTGTCTTAGTCAATATCTACTGGTCATTGGCATTATGAATGGACAGTGAGAAAAACAAAGGAAAGAGTTTTGGAGATAGGAAGACAATGGGTTGGGGGGAGGGAGAGTCTCAGCAGAATAATTGCCCACCCCTACTCCTTTCTCTTAGAAGAAAGAGAACAAACTCTATCCATGAGAAAATGGAACATTAAAATCAATACTAACACTATTCATCAATTCATTCAGTCCTATATAATTAATTCTTATTCTGAGGATTTTGGATTAGGCATCTACTTTCATGAAGGTTCCTGCATCTACACTAAAGAGACTCCTGGATATCCTGACCTAGTATACTTTTGGTCTTGGTTTTTCTAAGCTATAGAATGGCTATATTTTTGGGGTGTGTTGATATATATATTATGGGATGTGTGTCTTTGGCTTGTGTGTGTATGTATATAATGCTTAGCTACTTATGTTTTGGTATTTTATTTCACATCGAAATTATCTTGATATCCGAAGATTCTCCATTAATTAACTTAGTTTAATTGTAGTTTAGGGTGTAAAATTATCTAAGCACCTTAGAGATTATTTTCAAGCTGACACACTCTAAAACATAATTACTGTTATAAAAATGTTAGAATCATGTTTCAGTTTTGTTGAACACATGATTTTATGTTTTTTACGTTCCTAAACATTTTATAGATGTCAGTTATCTGATCAATAAACTGATATAAATCACTTAAGAAATCAGATTAACTAGGCTCTTCAAGAACAAATTAAAAAACAATCCCATTTATTTGTACTTTGTGCCTCACTGATAGCATGCCACACTGACATCATCAAAGAAAAGATATATAATTGGTGTTATTTTTTTAAATCAAAATTATTAATAAGTCTGACTTGTCCAAAGATTCACTTTAAATATGGGAAGCTGAATTCCTTCTTAAAAGAAGCTTCTGAGGGGCGCCTGGGTGGCTCAGTCGTTAAGCATCTGCCTTTGGCTCAGGGCGTGATCCCGGCATTCTGGGATCCAGCCCCGCATCCGGCTCCTCCACTGGAAGCCTGCTTCTTCCTCTCCCACTCCCCCTGCCTGTGTTCCCTCTCTCGCTGGCTGTCTCTTTCTCTGTCAAATAAATAAATAAAATCTAAAAAAAAAAAGAAGAAGCTTCTGAGCCCATAGTTCCTTTTGTTTTGCTTTACTGAAAAGGCTAGCATAATAAAAGTATTAGAAACTCAGTTCCTTTATTTCTTGGAAATTTTGGCAAATGATTTATATAAGTACGTATTTATTTCTGTAAACCAATCAGACAGACGTTCTTTAATTTAAGAGGTGTTATAATCTGATAGTAACCTCAGGCACATGGCACCTGGCCTTTCTAGCTCTCAAAGAACTATCCTTCATCTGAGATCCCATCTAGGCAAGAAAAAAGAGACTAACAGACTGGTTGCTCTGTTGTCTTCACCAGCTCAACCAACACAGCTCCCCAGATGGTCAAACCATGAAACCGGATTCCCATCCGTCATTCTCCTAATGCTGCTGCTGCTTACCTATCAGCTACGGACAAAGTCAGGACCAAGAGTTCGTGGCTTTGCACAAAACAGAGCCAGAACCTGGTGCTGGCCAGGCTGCAAAAGCAGAAGGAAGGGCTCGGCATCGAGTTAAAGGGAAAAAGAGAAGAAACAGAGTTAGCAAAAGTAAAAGTTGCGGTGTGCTGGAGAATCCCTCTGGGGGCCTAGAGAAGATGAGCCCGTGAGAAACACTTCTTGGACAACACAGTGTAATTTGTTCTGACACAGTCTACTTGGACATATTGGACCATCTCCAAAGTCTGATTTTTGGACAGTTAAAAATATTATTCTCGTTCAAATACAGAAAAAAAGCACATGTCAAAAATTTTATTCTTGTTAATGAAGGAACTGGCAGGATCACCAGACTGAAAAAAGAATTCGTGGTACAGAGATTTATATAATCAGAAAGTCAGAGGAGTGCAGAAATAAATTTTCTAATGGATACAAAATTGGTTAGTGTCTTATGGGCCCTTGTAAGTATAATACTTGGGAGTATTGTTTCTACTGGACTGAAATCTACAAGTAAATTTTTAACTTCGTCAAGTCTGTGCTTTAATCAAATATAGTTAACAGTGAAGTCTCATACAGGTGCTTTTGTCTAGTTAATTATGACATGTGGGATCTTGAAGGCTTTGAATAGATTTTGTATTTTATCCAAAGTGCAGTGTTTTCAGCAGAGTGATGATGGTGGCTTGGATTAGGGAATTGGCAAGGGAAACCAAGAATGTTCTGTGGATTTGAGGTATATTTGAAGGAGGATGTCCAGGATGGTCATCAGATTACTGGCATGAGCAACTGGGAGTATTTGGGCCACATTTACTGAGCCGGAGAACTGGAGGGAGAGCAGATGAGAGTGGGGATGGGGAAGTTAACTTGGGAAGCACTAGGTTAGCGATGTCTGTGAGAAAACTAGAAGTCGTTGTAAGTAGACTTGTAGGTATGGGATCTGGGGCCAGCAGAGAGGTCAGGATAAGGGATAATTGGCAGTGCGTGGCTGCAAAGTATGGGGCGTGGATGGCCTCTACAAGGAGAGCTTGTAGAGTAAGACGTGAGCTCAGAATGGGGGTCTTGGCAGCCCACCCAAGGGTCAGGTGGCACAGGAGGGGCCAGCAAAGGAGACAGACTGAGGGTCCAGTGAGGTAGGAGGAACTGGAGAGTCAAGAGAAGGGAATGGGTTTTGAGAGTTTGTCAAAGAAAACCATGACACTCAGGCACTATTTGCGTTCACTTATGTCCTCTGAAAAATACATGTTGAAATCCTAACCTCCAGTACTTCAGATTATGATTTTATTTGGAAATAGGCTCATTGAAGATTAAGATGAAGTCATACTGGAGTAGGGTGGGCCCTTAATCCAGTATGGCTGGTGTCCCTTTGATTCATAAAGTGCTGAGCACTGGTGATTTGGGCAAGAGTGGCTTTACTGAGGATCAGGCAGGGCCAGACTGCAGTGGGGGTAGAGTAAACTGCAGGAGACGAGAGGTGGGGGCAGCTTGCTCAGAGCTGTGATCCCCAAACCTCACGTGCTTACAGAGATTCTAACAAGTTTCAGGAAATGTGTACCTCTCTCACAGTTGTATGTTGACAACATTTCACATCATAATTTTAAGTAATTTCTATCAATCATCTATCTATCATCTACCTCTCTCTCTCTCTCTATGCATTCTTTTGGGTCCTGTACCCAATTTCCACATGTGTAGGGGATAGGGGTTTCCCCACACTAACAAGCAGTTCCCAGACTCCAGTAGGGTGTCCTGCAATTCAATTCAATTCTGACACCATTCGCCCAGATATAGCACCGAATTCCACAGGTGAGGGGCTCGCCTTACAGGAACCCCTACCTGTCCCCACCTCCACTTCAGATGCTAATCACAAGCCCAGGTATCACCTGTGCTTCTGACCAACTGGCTAGAAATCAGAGGCTCCCACAGCCCACTCCTTTGGTTCAATTAATATGCTTGAGCAGCTCACAGGAATCAGAGAAACATTTTACTTACTACATCGCTAGTTTATTCTGTAAGGATATAACTCAGCAACAGCCAGATGGACGAGATGCATAGGGCAAGAAGGTGTGTGGAAAAGGGCTTTGAGCTTCTGTGCCCTCTCAGAGCATGACATTGTCCCGAAATCTCCACGTGTTCCCCAACCCAGAAGCCCTTTGAACCCTGTCCTTCTGCGTTGTTATGGAGGCCTCATTACATGGGCATGATTGATTGTCATTGACCATTGGTGATTGAATGCAATCTCTAATTTCTCTCCTGTCCCTGGAGGTAAGGGGTGGTGGGTGGGATTGAAATTTCCAACCCCCTGTCACGTGATTCTCCAGGCAATCAGTACCCATCCTTATGTGGGGTCTAAAAGCTACCTGATTAAAATAAAGGCACCTCCATCACTCTCTCACTTAGGAAATCCCAAGAGTTTAAGAGCTGTGTGCCAGAAATGGTGACGAATACCAAATATAGATTTCTTATTACAAACCACAATATCACAGGCATATTGTAATTATTGAAATTTTAAGATAAAACTATTATATGGTCCTTTAAAATATACTTAGTGGAATCAGTATGCAATCACAATTTGATATTCAGCAATTCACTTAAAGTATTCATGAACAAGTTGGAATTTTATGCTGCTCTTTCCTCCATACAATCTTATTTTCATTTGATTTCTTCAGCAGAATTTTATCATAATATATCTTTATGTTTGGCAATCTTTTTTTTTTTTTGAACAGTCTTTGCAATAAAATATAGACATTGAAATTAAACTTTAAAAAGTCCTGCAACCATAAACTTTGAGGTCTTAAATATTTTTCTTCTGGATTGATTTCTTTTTACAATTAACATTTGCATACAATTGGTCAAAGCAACATAATGCATTATGAAATTCAATAAATAATTGTTAAACATATAAAAGTTACTGGAAATGTATCTGTTAATGAGACAGATGGTGGGTTTTTTTTTTTCCCCAAGTAGTTTAAGTATGTGTGGTTCAGTATTTTTTGTGGGAATGAGACAGTTCTGCATCAATACTTTTCCCATTTTTTACTTTCATTAAAATAGTCCCTGAGAAACCTTTTCACAGAAATGAGACAAGAATGGAAGGACTTTGTTCTAACGATACCACTAAATTCTTTAAATGCCTTCTGAGTTATATGGTAAAAATCAGAGTGTGTATATCAAACATCATTATAAATAACCCATTGCTTGATAAAGGGATTAGTTTTGCTGTCAGTTGCGTTGAAAGCAAGAATTGGAAAAGGATCTTTCACCCAGCTTCTGCAATGATTCACTTTCTCAACACATTTTGAACTGCCCCTTTGTTTGGCATTGGGGTGAGGGTGTCACACCTAAGGCACTGAAATTAATGAAGTTTAAGCTTCCAGAACCATCACTTCTACCTGCCCTAGCAAATGCTGGGAGTTAGGAGCCTTGCTACTTGAAGTGTCAAGTTTGTAGCTGGACCACATTAGTATCACCTGGCCATGCCCTTGGGGATTGTCAAATATGTAGACTCTCAGAGCCCGTCTACACCCCACCAAATCAGGATTTACATCTGACCAGGTTCCCCAGATGTTCATAGGTTCTTTGAGGTTTGAGAAACTGCTGTTGGGTATTCCAGGTTAGGAAGATAAACCAAGTTGCAATCAGTTAGCATTTCTGGTAAACTGTCTAAAGAAATTTCAAAAGAAAAAGGACCTGGATCCCCCAGCCTGTAGTATTTCGTGTGTTTTCTTTGCTCATTTGAAATGAATATTCACTTTCATACTAAGTTTTATATTTTTAATTTTTTTCTTAAAAGGAACTCCCAATACTGTATAACCTTCAGTGCTTACAAAATCTGCTTGTGTCCTGGCCAGGGGTGGGCGCTGAGATCAGAGAATGGAGTGGAAAGAGAGAAAAGGTGCAAAGGGAGAGTAAGCTTAATGGGAAAAAGCACCATGGCTAAGTGTCAATGATGAGGGCCTACTTGAGGTTAGTGATGTGACGTTTTTTTTAGCAGCTCCTGGTGATAGACAGGGAGATGGTGGGTGGTTGTATTTTTCCTGCATAGTTTTGTGAGATAGATTCAAGAGAGGGAGGAAGGGGCATGAGAAGATGGAAGTTTCTTCTCTCTCGTTTTATCCTCATGACATCCTTATGACATGTGAGGGCAAACATATGATCACCATTTTAGAGTTGAAGCTGAGCCTTGGGTCAGGTACTTTTCTAAAATGCCACATTGTCCTTGACCCAGTTTATCACCTCCCCAGATGCAGTCAGCTTTTCCTGCCCCGCCCCCTGCAACTTTGCTGTTTGTTCAGTGGAGAAACCAACTGACCCTCTAAGCCCAGAGGGGTGGGTGCTCTGGGGGTGTTGGTCTTTGACATGGCCTCCATGATACCCCCAAAGGAAGAGTTGCTCCTGTACCGAAGTTCCGCCCAGCTTCGCCATCGGTTGTACCTCTTCCCAGCGCTTCTGGACTCAGGTGAGCACTGTGCCACAGGCGATGCAACCGGCTGCTTTGGCAACTGCCTAACAGGACCAGGTGACATCACCAGATGTGTGTGGGAGTCACTGCCCCAGGGGGCGAACTGAGAGATGAGGCAGAGGAAAACAAACTCCTTTCCCCTGATAGATGGAACTGAGGCTCAGGGTTTCTACATGGCCCATCTGGATGGCATCCTGTGCTGGGAACCAGCTGTGTCTTTTTTAGCAGCTCTTGTTGGCTCAGTCATATGGACTACCTTCAATTTGTTTTCTGTTTTTCTGTCTCATTCTGAAGGCTGTGGTCGTACCTCCTGAGGAAGCCCCAGCACACAGCCTTGCATCAGCTTTTGCTTCCGAAAGTATGCTGGACCAGGAGACACTTATCCAGGAGGCAGCTGACCCAACATAGAAGTTGCCCCATTTTTGAGTGTTCACTATATGCCAGGCAGTGAGCTGAGTTCTAGGAATGCAAAGTAAAACAAGAAAGATGTGACCCCTTCCTTCAGGGGGCAGGGTACAAATCCAGCCTTCCCATCTCTGGGTCCCATTGTCCTTTCTAGACTTCTCTCTCCCTCTCCCCCTCCCCCCACTCATGCACATGTGCTCACCTACACATGCTCTCTCTCTCTCTCAAAAAAAAAAAAAAGGATGGAAACTCACCAGATGTATTCTACTGCAGAAAGTTAAATCCTTCCTGTCACACTGCTCAGAATTCATCAATTCTGTTCTCTGAGTGGGTTTTATGTGAAAGTATAGCTCGCTCTTTCTGTGTAAATAAAATAGAGAAGCAAAACAATGTAGCCCACAAAAGTAATTTACCTCAAATAGTATGCTTTTCATTTACTCTGTTGAATCTGACACACCTTGTGGTAATCTAGGTTATTAGCCATTCTAACAATGAATGAATACATATCCAGCCTTCTCATTCCCTTGTCTTTTACATAAATGTCGTTATTCATACTCATTCATTCATTCATTCACAGAGAGAAGGTTGTTGCGCCAAATTTAATAAAATAAAATACCGACTTCCTGTGTAATATTAGCCTTTGGTGAAGAACTAGCAGCCTGCTTTGACCCATGAAGTTGAATGTTTGGGAGGATTCAAAGTTGGCATAGTATGGGTCAAAGGGATCATCATCTTATACAGGAGGAAATCGAGTCCCTGGGAGGGACATTAGTTACTGATAGAGCTGAGATTAAGCATAACCATGCCCTCTTACCATTGTAATGTTTGGAAACCATTTTCTTCATCAGAAAAAGCAATTTCTGTTTTGCTATTCAAGTTGCATCCACCTACTGCAATCCTCTCTTAAGACTGAACAACTGGGATGAAGTCTGCTTCTCAAAGAAAGGGCCATAACCTTGGAGTTAAATATTTATGAGGAAAGCATTCCTATTTGCAACTGCCACATAAGAATTTGGCAACAGCTGCAGTGTAAGGCCATAGCCTCTTCCCCCACTCCAGTGGCAAAGACAAGATTATCTCTGCTAAATTTTCTAGGTGATTTCCCCTGCTTTACATTTTGTCCAGATTACAAATGTCCAGAACACCCTACATGTAATTTTGCAGAATTGACAATATTTAATGATGCTAACATCTTCGTAATCATTACTTTGAAAATGTGCACCTAACTGCCTGGCCTGAGTAAGGGAAAATGTTTGCCTCATCAGGACTTTTAGTGGATTTTAAAGTAGATCAATCCACTGGGAAAGAGTTTGTATGAGATTGTTGTGTTTTGGTTTTTTTCTTTTAAGTTAATTTTTTTGACATTTGCTGCATAAGAATAATGAAATGAACTCCAATGAGATTAATTTAGTATAATGCTTTCTATAATTAAATCCCAACTTAAGTTCAGTACTGCAAATATGAGTAAGCATCTAAATTAAATCTGTTTTAACTACCCTCTAATAGTCTAATAGAAAATCTATGCTTGGAACCAAGAACTCAGGTATTATACTAAATGGACATTTCTCATATATCAAACTGTAAAATGGAAATCTATGGTAAAGTTCTGATAAAAATCTAAATAATTTGCCCCCTTATATTTTGAACATATTCTCTCCCTTACCCCTCCAATCTTAAATATTTGCTGTCTTAGCTTGAAAATTGGGGGAAATGGCTCCATGGTTAAACGTGGAGTAGTTAATGTAGCCCTACATTTTGAGTTAAGGGATTTAAGTTCTAGTCCCAATTCTGCAACAAAACCTCTCCCTCACAAAACCACTGCATCTTAGGTTCGTTATCTGTCAAATGAGAGATTTAGTCTACGAGACAATATTTGCGTTTCTTGCCCCATTCAGTGACTCTAAATGAATGTCAGTCTTTAGTATTTAAATGTGCATTTCTAAAGCCCTTGCTGTGATTTGTGTTATCACACATTTGGAGATATTGACTCAAGTAACTTTGAGAAATTATATTAAACAAGGAAATAATTTTATAGATACTCATATCCAGTAATCAATAGTGGTTCTTGAAATCACTCAATGTGAATCAGATTTTAAACCCTTCAGGAACATCATATTCTCAAATTATGCTAATACATATCTTTCCAGGAGAAATTTTCTAAATGAAAGGATTTTTTAAATGTATATCATTTCCAGTTAGTGAAGGAAGACGTTGTGGTTTACAACACTCAAATGAAATACTTAGTTGGATAGGTCGTTTGTTTGGAATATATGTCAGGACATAGTTTCCTAAGTGAAGGTAGGTATTCAGTCAAAGATTTTGCAAGCAAAGACTCCCAGTAGCAGATATCTCCCTGTTAAATAAAACATGGTAGAAATATTATATTTGGTCATTTAACAATTGCATGAATTAGACAGGATGTATGGAGTTTTTTAAAAAAGATTTATTTATTTATTTTAGAGAGAGAGTGTGTGTGTGTGCAAGAGAGAGAATGGGGGGGGAGGGGCAAATGGAGAGGGAGAGAGAGAGTCTCAAGAAAATTCCATGCTGAGCACAGAGCCTGACAGGGGGCTCCATCCCAGGACCCCAAGATCATAACCTGAGCCGAAACCAAGAACTGGCCGCTCAACCAACTGAGCCACCCAGGCGCCCCAAGATGCATGTTTATATTCTAACTTTACGGAAGGAAAAACAGACCTTCAGAGAGGTTAAGCACCTTGGCCAATTTGACACAGCTCTTCTGCTGGGACCAAGATCCAAGTCTTTATTCAGTTACTCTGTTCACTATATCACAGGTTCCTTTGAGTTGTCTAAAAGGAGAAAAAAATTATACATGGAAGGTGAGAAATGCCTCTTTAAATGGATAAAGAGGGTAACAAAACAAAAGCAAACAGCTCAAAGAGTCCCAGAGGAATTAAAAAATGCTGTGTTCAGATAATTTCTCCCACAAATAATTGTTCTCGCTTCTTTGCCTCTTGTTAGAGATGGAATTTAATTGTTGAAAAGACCGGTTTGAAAAAAGTTTCCATAAAGAATGTTAAGGCTTGAGCTAGGGAATGGCAGTTTATAAAAGCTCACCTTTTGGTGAGGGAAATACTTCTTCATACCTAGAATGTCGGGGAAGGGACAACACACCAGTGGGGCTGGTGGTCCTTGATGAAGGCTCAAAGGGCAATTGAATAAAACCTGAATAGGAAATAATTTGATTCAAACTTATGTAGATTACAACAGACAGAGAGTTGCTAGATATTTAATTATGTATTCCAAGTCAGAAAAATTATCAATAACTGATTGCAGAACAAATATAAATAGTCTGTTGTATTAAAATTTCTCCAGATAAGAAAAAATAACTTTCTTTGTATGAATACATGGTCATAATACTTGGCACATTTGAATCATCAGTAAACTGATTATTTAAAAAGAAATGCAAAGACTCCATTTCTTTGTTGTACTATTTTGCCTTTGGAAACTGTATTTTTGGAATTGTTAACCCTGTATTTAACTACAGGAAATGTTAACAGAGGTAGTGTAAGGAAGGCAGCGATTCTCAACCTGGATGCCCATTGGGTTATTCAAAAGGGCGGCCACAATGGAGAGCTCCTGCTATAGTGGAAAGGCCATGGGCCTTGATGTCAGAAGACCTGACTGTGAGGACCACTTCCTACATTTATTTATTTTAATTAATGAATTTAAAAATATTTGATTGATTTGATTAATCTAAGCTCTGTAACATTTGACTTTTAGTCCTTATCCAGGCGTAGCGCACGTGTGCTACAGCTCATATAATTTGGGGGGCCCTTTTGAGAAAAAGAATATAAAGATATCGTACCTTTGCAAATATTAGAAAACTGTCCAACCAATTGAATACTAGGCAAGTGTCAATAGCTTCACAGTAAATCCCGTTCTGTCTTTACCATCAGATTATTGATGTGTCATGTTGAAGAGTGGACATAAATGTGCATTACAGCTTTAGAGAACTTTGTGCAGTATCACTATGACAACAGAAGAAGGGAAGGATGAAGTGTTGGGAGTGACATTTGTAGAGAGAGAGTCTAATGTAAAAGTCAAGGAGTGAAGGAGAACTGATCTTTGCCAAAAGTACAGTTCCACCATCATTAGTACATATACATTGAATATTTTTCCCTAATATTTTATAATCTAGAGATAATCACTGACTGCCAGCTTTTTTATTGTTTTTCAAATAGTTTCCTTTGTTACTAAAAAATGTCATCCTTGAAATTACTGTCTGAAATTAGGAATATACAAGTTGGATCTGGAATAAGGAAGGGGTTTGCTTATATATTCATAAATATAAAATGAAAATCTCACTTTGACCCTTTTTATATAATGTCCTTTTCTATATCCTTGAGATCTCATCTATTCATGTGGCTTCAACAGCCACATATATCTTTTTTCTCATTTCATGTAAGCCATGGTTGCACATTGAATTCATGTGCCCATCAAACCCAAATACCAAGGGTGCCTGGGTGGCTCAGTCGTTAAGCATCTGCCTTTGGCTCAGGTCATGATCCCAGGGTCCTGGGATCGAACCCCGCATCAGGCTCCCTGCTAAGCGGGAAGCCTGCTTCTCCCTCTCCCACTCCCCCTGCTGGTGTTCCCTCTCTCTGTGTGTCTTTCTCTGTCCAATAAATAAATAAAATCTTAAAACAAAACAAAACAAAAAACCGAAATCCCAGTCTCCAGTCTTCTTTCCTGAGTGCAAGATATATACATATGCCTACTAGACCTCCACCTTTGTACTCAAATCTCATCAGTTCACAAGTGCAAGCATAGTAGCCACCCAGTCTCCTACCAGGACCCCCATCTTAGTGAAGGACCTACTATCTACACAGCCATCTAAACAGGAGGCCTTGAATTCAGCTAGTCTCCTTCCTCTTCCTCACCCCTGACATCTGATCAGTTATTAAGTCCCATGGATTCTACTCCTGTATCAAATATCACCTTCTCTGTCTTTCCACTGTCTCTAGTTTGCATTAGGCCCTCATCGTCTTGCACTGAACTATTGCAATACTAGAGGAACAGGTCTACCCCCTTTCCAATTGCACTATCAGAGTATTCTTTCTGCAGGGCAGAATTGATCATGTTTGCAATCCTTCAAAAGCTGCCTACTTTTGAAGATAAAATCCTCAAGAGCATATCATATTCAGGATATGGCCTCCAACTTGCTGCTCTTATTGCTGTTTGGTTCAATATGAAAGACCGTCTTAGAGTTCTTTATCATGTCAGCTTTCTCATTTTTGTGCCTTTGGCCATGCTGCCCTTCCAGGCTTCTTTGCCTGCTTCTTCTGCATACAACACATGAACATCCTACAGGGCCCAGCAGAGGCATCATCTTTTCACAGAAGCTTCCTTGGCTTCCTCTGACATCCAGGCTGAGTTGGACGCATCTTTGCTGGGAATGAGAGAAGGGGAAGTAGAAGTAACAAGTTTAGATGCTCATGTGAAAAGGAGCCAAAAACAAAACAAAACAGTAACTAGGGTTAAGTAACTTCAACTCTGCATAAGATAATTGTGACCGAGCACAGTACACCCGATCTGAAATCTCCAACTTGATGCCTTTAGCACCGCTCAGCTCAGGAAAGAATCACAAACATTGGTGCTTTTGAGTTAGATTTCTTGTTCTGACTTAGTTCTATTTCCTCAACCCAATTTTTAAGATTTTTTTTTTTTTATGATAGTTATACCATTTAGGTGTTGGGCCTATCTCTAAAACTAGTGCTACTCCTAAAAATCAAAAAGTAAAGACCAAAAACCATATTTTGAGCTCTAATACATTTTGCAAAATTGATATTATTTCTTCTTTAATTGTTTGATAGAATCCGTGAGTGAAGCCATCTGGGTGTGTTTTCTTTGGGAAGGTTTTTGAATAAAAATATATATCGTTAATTATTATAAGGCTATTCAGATTTTCTGTTACCTCTTATGTCAGTTTTAATAATTTATGGCTTTCAAGAATTTTGCCCTTTGGTCTTAATTGTTAGAGATATTCATATAAAGTGATTCATATACTTTATTATTCTTTTAACATCTCTAGATTATTACTGATATCCTCTCTTCCATCTTGTTATTGGTAATTTGTGTTTTCTTTGTTCTTATCTTGATCGGTCTAATTAAGGTGTTTCCCTAGATTCTCAGAGTGAAAGCAATCGCTGTTGATTTTAATCCTTTCTTTTTTTTTTATATAAGCAAGTAGGAATATAATAATTCCCCCCAAACACTGCATCCCATAAATTTGGATATGTGGGATTTCCATTTTCGTTCATTTAAGAATATTTTCTACTTCTTCCCTGTCCCAGGTCTTATGACGTATGTTCCTTAATTTTCAAATCTTTGGAAATTTTCTGATATCTATTTTTAAATCATTTTCTAATTACTTTGCTATCAGAGAATATACCCTGTATGGTTTCAATTCTTTAGATTTATTGTAGCTTGTTTTATGGCACAACATATGGCCTATATTGGTGGATGCTCCATGATCACTTGGGGAAAAAATGTGTATTGTGCCCGTCAAGCTAGCTGATGGTGCGGTTTAAATCTACTACACCTGCACAGAGTGTTTTGTGTACTTATTCTGTCTACTCCTGAGAAAGGAGTATTGAAATCTAAAACTTTAAGTATGGAATTTCCTGTTTCTCCCTTCTGTTCCATCAGGTTTTCCATTGTGTATATTGAATTTCTGTGTTTAGGGGTATACACATTTATGATTTTAATGGCATCTTGATAAAGCAGTCATGGTTCAATTACAAAGTGTCCCTCTTTATCTCTGATAATAGTTTTTTGTCCTGAAGTTAATTTGTCTAATATTAGCATAGCAACCTGGCATTCTTATGATGAATATTTGAGTAGAATATCTTTTTCCATCCTTTTCTCTCTTATACACAGCCATATTAAAAAAAAAAATCCAGTGCAATAATATTTTCCTTTAACTAGAGTCAGCCCCATTTAATGTAATTATAACAAATATGATTGTGTTTAAATATATCATCTTGTTTCCAACAAACTAAGGGCTTCAGAGGGGAGGGGGGTGGGGGATTAGGATAGGCTGGTGATGGGTAATAAGAAGGAACATGTATTGCATGGTGCACTGGGTGTTATATGCAAGTAATGAATCATGGAACTTTACATCAAAAACTAGGGATGTACTGTATGGCGACTAACATAATATAATAAAAATTATTATAAAAAAAGAATAAAATGATCTAATAAGCTCAGTCGTCCTGAGAGACTTTGAGGAAGGAAAGCTTCCTTGGTTCTAGTGGCATTCAGTCCTGATTATATCCCATTGAACCCAGCAAAAATAATAGAAGAGCAAAATTAAATTTGTCCACAACACAAAGTGGTGACATCTTTATGGTGTGAAACACCTTACAGATGGAACATCACAAAAGAAAAATGAGTAAGGAGAATAAACCAAAATCTCAAAAAAAAAAAAAAATAAGTCACCTTGTATGTGCTCCTTTTTTTTTTTGGTCTCATTATATCTTTGTTCTTTTCCCCTCTTTTCCTGCTTTCTTTTGGAGCAAGTTTTATTTAGGATTCTATTTTATGTCCTCTATGGGTTTTTTCACTTTGCCTCTTTTATTTATTTTTTTAAATAGTTGCCCTTCAGTTTACCGTGCATCCTTGATATATCACAGTCTACAGAAACATAAATAAATAAATATATTGTATATAAAACATATTATATGTCTTTAAGTATATATGCGCTCATAATAGTATACTTCCATCTTTCTGGAATTAATCAATAAGAAAATAACCAGGGGTGCTGAGCTGGCTCAGTCAGAAGGGAATGCAACTTTTGATCTTTGGGTCATGAGCTCAAGCCCCATGTTGGGTACAAAGATTACTAAAAATAAATAAATAAACTATTTTTAAAAGAAAATAGGGGCGCCTGGGTGGTGCAGTCCTTAAGCATCTGCCTTCAGCTCAGGGCGTGATCCCAGGGTCCTGGGATCGAGCCCCATGTCAGGCTACTCTGCTAGGAGCCTGCTTCTTCCACTCCCACTCCCTCATCTGCTGTGTCCCTCTTTCACTGGCTGTCTCTCTGTTAAATAAATAAAATCTTTAAAAAAAAAGAAAAGAATCATTTATATTTATTTACATATTTACTTTTTCTGGAATTCTCCTTTCCTTTGTGTAGACTGAATTTCCATCTAATACTATTTTTTTAATCAATTTTTAAAATCATTTTAGAATAACTTCCCTTTATATATCTTGTAGTTCTTATCTGTTGGTTGCAGATTCCGTTGGTATTTGTCTAAAAATTTCTTTTTCTTTCATTTTTGAAAGATATTTTTGTAAGATTTTAGAGTTTGTTTTTCCTTTTGTTTTTGTTTTTCCTTTTAGTACTTTAAAGATGTCAATGCAATGTCATCTGGCTTACTTTGTTTCTAATAAGGTTAGTGATCACTCTTATAATTTTTTTCTTGACTTCTTTTAAGATTTTGTCTTTATCAGTTTATATAGTTTAGAGAATAGTCCTTTCCCAAAAATGTATACTTAACTAAACATTCAAAGATTGAGATTCATCCCATGTTTCTAAAAATGAACTATTTATAATTTGTATTGACCGAATTCTTCTGGTTCTGCATCACATTTTGCTGCTTCTTCACAATGTCTAGTAATTTTTTATTATATGCTAGATCCTATAGATGCTATGTTGCTGAGTAGCTGGCTTTTATATTCTTTCTTAATAGAATATTGAGTTTTATTCTAGCAGATAGTTAACTAAGCCCGACACTTTCAAGGATTATTGTTAAGATTTGTTAGGAAAATTTTAGAGTAGCTTTTACTGTGGAACTAGGTTAGCATGACTTTCGCTGGGTCTCTGTTGAATGTCAGAGTTATTTTATGAGGTGCCCCCACTTCAGCTGGTCAGGACTCAAATCTCTCCCAGCCTGGGTGAGTTCTAGTAGTTGCTCAGCTCAGATTTCCTTAGTAGTTTTTCTTTCTTCAGTACTTGTTTTTTACCCCATCTTCTAGATTCTTGCCCCATGCATACACAGTTTTGTATTGGACCAAAAACCAAGGGGAACCATATGCAGAATTCTGGAGTTTCTTTTATACACAGCTCCCTTGTCTCCATTCCTGCACCACCGTTTCCAGCCGCCTCAGTAGCCCAGAGCTATGATATCTATTTATTCAACCCAGTGAGACTGCTGCACTATCTTTGGCTCCTTCCCCCTGCTCTACCATTTGCAGAGTGCCTCCAGGCAAAAAGCTGGTATAACTGTGATGTTCATCTTATGTTCCTTTTTCTCAGGGATCATAGATCTATGTTGTCTATGTCTAACATCTCAGAATAATCATTTCCTGTATTTTGTCCAGCTTTATAGT
Organism: Ailuropoda melanoleuca; assembly: GCF_002007445.2. Lineage (NCBI taxonomy): Eukaryota > Metazoa > Chordata > Mammalia > Carnivora > Ursidae > Ailuropoda > Ailuropoda melanoleuca. The sequence continues at coordinate 134,474,725 of NC_048220.1, forward strand.
TGTCTCTGGTGAAAAGATTGTCTGTTCACAAGTTATTTTGTGATGGCCACAAGCAGAAGACCTCTAACATGTTTTGAAATATACTTTGTGAAGTTATAACTCAGCCATCTTTGCAAGTTTTAAAAATTCATTTGTCTTATGAATATTACATGAAGAACAGAGTTTTTTTTTCTATTTTGAAAATATTGGCTAGACTTTCCTAAGTCCTGAGAAGTAAAATTTTCACTGTATAAACCTTGGATAACCTCCCATGGGTTGCTGTTTCAAAACTGAAATGGCAAAAAGAAAAAAAGTAATCAAAATTCTACAAGAAATTTTAAACTTTGGACACCTCAAGTGCAATCCTATTGCTGTTCTACAAAAATCAGAGGGAGATTTATTTTTTGTGTTTAGAATGGTTGCCAGATTTCAAAGAGCACTAGAGTAAAATATCAGAAATATTGAGTCTTGTTCTGGTTCTATCACTTTATAATCATGTGATAATGAATAAAGGTGACAGTCTCCTCATCTGTGAAATTATGTCTGGTTTACTGACCTCATGAGATTAACATGTGGTTTAGATGTAGTTAAATAGATCACAAAGGACATCACTCCTCATACTTTGAGAAATATAAGGCAAATTTATGAGTAAAGATGATAATTTCAAGTGTGAAACTTTCAGAGTAAGAAGAATGTCAATAATGAGATGAAAATAAGATCTTCCTTAGAGGCATAACTTACTTATTTTTATTTGTAACAATGTAATTGAAAATCATTTTTTTCTTCTTTTTTTTTTTTAGTTTTTATTTAAATTACAGTTAACATACAGTGTAGTATTAGTTTCAGGGGTACAATATAGTGATTCAACACTTCCATACAATACCCAGTGCTCATCACAAGTGCCTGCCTTCATCCCCCGTCACCAATTTCACCCGTGTCCCTGCCCACCTCCCCCCCGGTAGCCATCAGTTTGTTCTCTGTTAGTTAAGTTTGTTTCTTGGTTTGCCTCTCTCTCTCTTTTCTTCCCTTTGCTCATTTGTTTTGTTTCTTAAATTCTACATGAGTGAAATCATATGGTATTTGTCTTTTTCTGACTTATTTTGCTTAGCATAATACCATCTAGCTCCATCCATATCATTCTTTTTTATGGCTGAGTAATTTTCCAGTGTGTGTGTGTGTGTGTGTATACCACATCTTATTTATCAGTTGATATTTCCATGATTTGGCTATTGTAGATAATGCTGTTTAAACATCAGGGTGCATTCTTTGAATTGGTATTTTTGTATTCCTTGGGTAAATACCTAGTGGTGCAATTGCTGGATTGCAGGGTAGTTCTATTTTTACCTTTTTGAGGAGCCTCTATACTGTTTTCCAGAGTGGCTGCTCCAGTTTGCATAATTAAAAATCATTTTAGTGGTTTTTAGAAGCAAAGCAAATTTCACTCAGCTTAAGTCAAAATATGTTAAATGTGGTATGATCGATTGTCTTGTAGTATTTCAATCATATCTTAGTTTTTATTATTTAGCTTAAATAATTGAAAATAGTTATTATGCTGATAGAATTTCATCTAAGAAAGGAAGTAGCATGATTTATTCTAGGAGTTCTGATACAATCATAGATGCTATGCGTTCAAATTGTGACCCAAATTCAAAGGAATTCATTGCTGTTCTTTAATAGCATTTTCCAGAAGAAACTCGTGCTGTTGAAACTTTCAAGGATTGCAATTTATCCCATTTTGCTAAAAATAAGGTATTTACATTTTTTTGAGCCAATTAGTTGAGAACATCATTAGGGACCACACATTCCCTTACCCAATTAACGGGCTTATTTATGTCAAAATGAACTTGCTTCTCTCAGTAATCTTATAATCACAGAATCATGAGACATGAGAGCCAGAAGACACCATGGACTTGATCTGAGCCAAGATTTCATCTTGGAAAATCAAATACTCCGATGGTGACCAACTCTGGGGAGTCCATGTGCAAGCAGACAGAAAAGAGACTGTATACAAAATGGAAAAATAAATTAATGCCATGTCCATCCACAACAATAGAAAATACCACTTTGCTTCCAGGAGTTATTTAATCTATTAATGTTTTTGAATGCTTCTGTCATCACTAGCAGAAAGTATTGTACTTGGTATTTTGAGAAGGTAGAAAAGAGGTGAAAATAGAGGTTTTCTCTGAGATATCTTATGCTGAGCTGAGAAAGAAAGCCTGATACAAGGAAACTGCATTATTGTTTCTGTATACATGAGTTGGGGCAGCTGAAATGAACTTTAGTTTCATGAGGGCTTATCATGCACCAGGTTGCTGTAATTGCAATGGGTACAAAAATGTGGAAGAAAAGGTCCTTGTCCTCTTGTACCTTTAAGTTTCATAGTGATGGAGGATATATGAACCAAGGTACACATTAATGCAAGTGGGTCCTGGATTGATAAATGTTGTAATAAGACAGAAGGGAAGAGTTAGGAAATGAAGCCACAGGGGGAAGGCAGTGGCAGTGGGGATGAAAAGAAGGGTGGAAATTTGGATATGTAGAAAGAAGACAACAGAAAATGGTAACTAGATGTAGAAGGAAGAAGGAGGCACCAATTGAGATGATAGTGGTTTGTTTGTTTGGGTGATTGGTTCTGGGGTACTACTACCACCAAACAACAGGGAAAATACTAAAGAACTGGAAAATGAGTGGCATTTGGGACAGAAACAACAATTTTCTCTTTTTGGCATGTTGACTTTGAGATGTCTGTGGCAAATCCTAGTAGACATTCCAGGAAGACCTTTGGATATGTGTGACCTTAGCCAAGAAAGGAGTCTAGACAAGAGGAAAGGATTTGGGGCCTTTAACGTTTTAAGGCCTAATGCAAATAGTGGATGTAAATGAGGTTAACTGGGAAAAGAGTGTAGAGAGAATAGCAGTCCAAGAAAGAAGTCCTGGAGAAGAACAAAACTTCAGGGGCTAATTGAAGTGAGAGGACATTATGAGGAAGACCAAGAGCATATAGTGAGGAAGATGGAAGGGAGCTGTGTCCTCCTGCCTGCATCCAGTAGGCCCCTGTGTGTTGTAGAATAACAGCCCTCCATTGTCCCAGGAAAATGGATCGTGACTAAGCTGAGCCAATCATGGAAACTTGCCTTTGCCAGTGATATGATTATCCATGAGCATGGGAGGCAGTCTTGGCCAGGAAGAAATAAGGGAAAGCCTGAGAGCTGCTATTGTTTTGTTTTGGTTTTTTTTGTTAAAAACAACAACAACAAATAAATAAGCCCAGCACATAGATTTGCCTGTTTTCAGCCTCTGAAGGAAGATATCTGAGGATGAGTTCATTATAACTGTAGCATCCATCTTGGGCTCTGAAATAAAAAGCATGAAAGCAAAAGCCAACAAATTATACGTATTATGTACTAAACTGTCCCCATGTCTCCCCTGTTCCTATGTTGAAGTCTTAACTTCCAATGTGACTCTATTTGGAGATAGGATATTTAGGAAGTAATCAAAGTTAAGTGAGGTCATAAGTGTGGGGCCTTAATCTAATAGGACTGATGGCCTTATAAGAAGAGAAAGAGAGTTCTCTTCCATGTGAGGATATAATAAGAAGCTGGCCATTTACAAGCCGGGAGAACCCTCACCAGGAACTGAATCAGCTGGTGTCTTGATCTGGGACTGCTAACCTCTGAGAACAATGAGAAATACACTTCTGGTATAGACCACCCAATCTATGATAGTCTGTATGATGGCCTGAGCTGACTGATATAAGACGCTGTATGTTGTTGAGAGAAAGAAGAAAGAAGGGTAGGAAGGGAGAGAACTCCAATTAGGGGAGAATGATATGGAAATCAGGGAAGATAGATCATTTCCAAAGGATGAAATGGTGGAAAATCTCTAAAGATGCAAAGATCAAGTTCAGTAAGACTGGAAATAATTTCAGAAGGTCATTGTTGAACCTAACAATTCAAATGATATGGTCAGTATCTAGATGACACCAGAACAAGGAATGAATAGGAATTAAGCAAGAGAAAACAAATACAACATTTTCAAGAAGGTTGGTTGAAAAGGGAAGATAGGGAGGTATCTAAAGGGATGCGAACACAAGGAAGACTTAATCTCTAGAATGGGAAAGTTTTTTAATTTTATAGGCAGAGGGTCAAGAGTTGGGAGAGGGGGAGAAGCTGAAGATACCAGAAAGAGGGAATTATTTATGAAGACTATCTCTGAGAAGGTGGGAAGGGGTGGGCTTAGGAAGAGAGATGAAGATTTTGGCTTTGAATAGAAAAGACACACTCTTCTTAGACTGTGTGAGAGGAAGGAATGGGCAGCAGAAGCCAGAGAGATGATATTATTCTTTGCCCTAAAGTGGGAGAGAATTTTGTTTGTGGAGAATGAAGGGGACGGGTGTTGGCTGGAAGCAGGAGTGGCCACATTCTATATCTTTGGACAAGTTCATGCAGCTGCCTGTTGTCAGACCATGGAGTAGCTTTAGCCCAAGAATGTGACCCTGTTAAGTCATGCATTTTGTTGCATCCATGTGAATGATAGGTCACTGGAATTGTTGCTATATTAGGTTGTACATGCCACAGGGCCTTATCAAGATTGGAAGTGATCCCAGGAGATATGTGACTGCATCAGTAAATAAATAAAAAAAAAAAAGTAGAAGATGAATTAATATGTTAAAAATAAGGAGGTAATTTTTGTGAGGTTACTCTTAAAAATCAGTTGTATCTCTAAAATTTGATACCTTGATTCTGTCAGCCTAGTACCTATGGAGGGATGAGCAATATTTTTTATTTTTACTTATTTTTATTTTTTAAAAGGTTTTATTCTTAAGTAATCGCTACACCCAACCTGGGGCTTGAACTTACAATCCTGAGATCAAGAGTCACAGGTTCCAACAACTGAGCTGGGCAGGTGCCCCTATTTTTTATTTTTAAATTAAATACATGGATAGTAATTTGAGCATAAGGTGTATTATCCCAGCCTCTGGCTTATGTAGGCCATTGGCTGTGGAGAAAGCACGATCCTATCAATCCTGGTTGCACACTTAAGAAAGCTGGGCAATATGGTGATCCTAAGAAGAGATCATGGTCCATTTGATGAGAATATTAAAAAGTGAACATAAGAACTAGGTAAGATATTATTAGTTATTATTTTCTACTGGTTTATTAAATAGCAACAACCACCCACCTGGGCTGCTTCTCTCTCTCTCTCTCTTTTTTTTTTTTTAAAGATTTTATTTATTTATTTGACAGAGAGAGAGAGAGACAGACAGTGAGAGAGGGAACACAAGCAGGGAGAGTGGGAGAGGAAGAAGCAGGCTCCCACCAGAGGAGCCTGATGTGGGGCTCGATCCCAGAACACCAGGATCCCGCCCTGAGCCCAAGGCAGATGCTTAACAATTGAGCCACCCAGGGGCCCCTGGGCTGCTTCTCTCTTTTCTACCCTTTGTACTTATATATTGCCATATAAGGAATCACATCAACACATCAAAATCCCTTTATTGTTTTCTCTCGTTATTGTTATTCTGAGTGTCTAGTGGGCCCAGTTAAGCGGTTTTTGCTTGGGGCATCTCCTGCTATTGTAGCAGATGGTGTTGGGACTAGAAATCTAGAAATTAGCAGAAATCTAGAAATTAGCAGAAAGATATGTCAGGCTCACCTATTCCTGTGTCAGGAGGTCACTGCTGGCTATTGGCTGGGACCGCAACTGGAACATTAGCCAGAAAGTTACATTTGGTCTCTGTGTGGTCTTGTTACTTTTCTCACAGCACAGTGCCTAAATTCCAGAATGAGTGTCCCAACAGGACCAGGTGAAATCTGTATGGAATTCATGTCCTAGCTTTGGAAATTCCATAGCATCACATGGCATCACAGACCCCGCCAAGATTCAAGGAGAGAAACAAAACCTCCACGCTCTATGGGAAAAGTGTCAACTTCACACAGGAAGAGATATATTGGATGGGGAGTCCTATTACAGCCATCTTGGAAAATACAGTCTGTATACTGCTTAGCTACAGAGCGGGACTCTGTCTAGACTGTAGTCTTAAGGCAAACTTCTTACATCTCTTCCAACTGTACTCTCCTTTTGTAAATTTTGTCTCTGAGGCCCTATGAATGGTACCTAGCCAGACCTTCAGTGACATTTATATATACTGTCTGGCAAGTTAAGGCTGGGGTTATTCCTTGTCAGAGACTTAAAAAAAAAATAGAATTTAATTTTTAGAGCAAATTTTGGTTCACATCAAAATTGAGCAGAGGGTGCAGAGATTTCCCATATACCCCCTGCCCTCACACTGGCACAGCCTCCCCCACTCTCAGCATGCTGCTCCAGAGTGGTATATTTGCTTCAGTTGATAACCCTACATTGACAGATCCTGATCACCCAAGTCCATAGTTTACATTCGGGTTTATCCTTGGTGTTGCGCATTCTGTGGGTTTTGAGAGGTTTGTGAGATGTATTTACCGTTACAATACCATACAGAATAGTTTCACTACTTGTGCTCTGCCTTTTCATCCCTCCATCCCCTCAAACTTCTTGCAGTCACTGAGACTTTTTAACTAAAGCACCCTGGTTCTTCTGCCTCCAGTCTTTATTATACGTTATTATCATAACTGTATTTCCTTAAGAAATTCTGAACCCAGCTTTCCTCTGCTCAAAAACCTTCAATGATTCTCCATTGTATATGAAGTTAAAATGCTTCATTTTTTGTTGTTCCTATGTTATAATAATTAAAGAAAAATCTGTGGATTGATAAATGATAGGCACTCAATCACTAGGTTTGGAGATTACAAATACAGTAAAATGGTATTTTCTCCCCTCTCTCATCCTTCCACTTATAACTGACCTCCTTCATGGTATATAGTATGCAGCTAGTTACATTCTCAAGCCCTGGCCCAAAGGAGCTAAATTAGCAGAAAGATATGTCTGGTAAAACTAGAAAAAAAGAGAGATATATTAAGCACAATAACACCCTACAATTACGCTTAAGAAAAGATTAATTTCTTTTCATCCTTGCCTCCAAAATTAGATCTTGCCTTAGATTCCTCAAGGTGGGAAATGTGCTGGTTTCAAGTAACTAATAGTCTGGACTGGAGACAGAGAGTACGAACAGCTAAGATTCTTTGGAGAAGACAGAGGAGTTGGGACTTGTAACAAGAGTCCATAAAGGACACCCGATGGTTCAAATTTGGTCTATCATCTGCTTTTTAAATAAAGTTTTATTGGAACACAGCCACACCAATTGTTTTTGTATTGTCCATGGCTGCTTTCATGCTATAATAGCAGCATTGAGCAGTTGTGACAAAGACGGTTTAGCCTGGGGAACCTAAAATATTTACCATCTGGCCCTTTTTAGAAAATGTTTGCTGGCCCCACATCTAGAAAACCACTGTGAGGAGAAAGAATATTGGAAGCTATAGAGAGGAGACTGACTTGGGACCTCTGAGATGGACTCATTATAGGGTGAGGGGCTGTCAGGGGGAAATGCATGAACCTTTTGGCATCATCTTCTGGATTCTGGGTAGTGTTACAGTAGTATGACACATTCTGAGAACAGACTGTGTGTCTATGCCCCTCTGAATAATAATGACAAAAAGAGTCACAAAAAAGTAAGAAAGGCCTTCCATCCTTTTGCAGTTTTATCTCCCACTTCATCCCACTGTGAACTCTATGTATTTCACACTGTAGCCTACATCCTAGAATTGGAATCTGAGACCTCAAGTTGTTGCGACTTTGTGCAGGTTCTTTCCTGGGTCTGTAATTCTCTTCTACCTTGTTGTAGACCTTGAAGCTTCAACTGAAATGCCAGCACTCCAGAAAGCTTTCCCAGATACCCATATCCCTACCATCCCAATGAGTTTGAGCTTCCCTCGTACCACTTAGCGCAGCTCAGTTTATACCAGATTGTTAGAGCATGTCTTTCTCCCCCACCAGATATCAGCAACAGGAAGATACAAATGTGGCTTTTTGTTTTCCTGTTTTAGTTGGACCTCCTCGACTCCTCTTATATCTCTCTTCTCCTTAGTTCAGTACCTTATAGACTTTAAATATTTATTGACTTGAACATGAGGGTTTTGAAAACAAAAGGTTTACAGTTCCATTCCCTCTCTTGAAGAAATCTAAAGAAAACGTACTTCGGCTCAAGAAGATTTTATGAAGCTGTTCTTGAAGAGTAGACAATATTTATTGACTTAGTCATGAGAGTTTTGAAAACAAAAGCTTTGTGGTGCCATCTTTCTTCTCATGAAATCTAGAGAAAGAGTACTTTGGCTCAAAAATACTTTGGGTAGCTGTTCTTGAAAATAGAAATTCCTCTCTGACAAATACTCCAGATTCCTAGAGTCTGTCATCTAATGAAGAAATGGAACCCATTAAAGCAATGGGTGAATGGAGATTATGTCTGGTGGAGGAAGCTATTGTAGGAGCTGTCCTCTCTCTTCTGAAACAAGAGGAGACTAGAGGCTCCTCTTTTACTGACATCTACTCTGACTCTCCCCTTCAACCAAGATTAAAATAGAGGGGAGGCTGAGTCCAGGAAGCCTGAATGAAATTTTCCTGTCCCAGCAAGTACATTTTGTGCTAAGAGGGCAGAGAGTACTAATTTTGTACTTGAAAAAAAAAGGATCCCCTTCAAATATAAATTAATTTCCTCTCTTCAAACGTGTTCGCCATCATCCCCGAACTGATGTCATCGTTATGGTTCATCATAGTCATTTGACTGACACAGGAGGAAGTGACTAGTTTAACTATATCAAAATATTTTTTAAAAACATTATTTTAGACCCGGACAAATGATAGCAAGTTTAAATCCAGGACTATTTTTCTTAATAAAACTTATCAAAACCAAAATAAGGAGAATTTATCACCAAATGTGTTCCTACTGACTGGTATAATCTTTGTTGTTATAAATGTCATATAGCTAATTTTTATTCCTGGAGTTTGTCTAATATTGATTAAGTCAATAAGGACTAAAATGTTAGCATTCAAAAGGATGAATATTAGAGATGTTTGCAGTGAAGGTAGTTGTAGTAGTAACAAGTGCATTTTACATTGTTTCGTGTTTTGTTTTTTTTTTTAAGATTTTATTTATTTATTTGACAGAGACAGCCAGCGAGAGAGGGAACACAGCAGGGGAGTGGGAGAGGAAGAAGCAGGCTCCCAGCGGAGCAGCCCGATGTGGGACTCGATCCCGGAATGCCGGGATCACGCTCTGAGCCGAAGACAGACGCTTAACGCCTGCACTACCCAGGCGCCCCTGGGACAAAGTTTCTTTAATAAAACACATTTTGTTCTTAGGAGTCTATTTCAACATGGTTTATTCCCTTCATTGATTTAGTCTTAGGATATGTTCTATTATTATTCTTGCAAAGAATCATAACGCTCATTGATATGAAGAAAAGGAAAAAAGAGCGTATTGTATGCAAAAATAAATCCCCGAATAATGCTCCATTGGAGACCATCCCGTTGATGCATAAATCAGTGTTTTCCTGGCTTAGCTCCACAAAGGTAAAGCTCAGTGTCTGGGTCACAGCCAAATGCTCTTTAAGAGCCATGAAGTACAGACACTAAATTTCCTTTTACTCAAATATGAAGCTACTGCCTAATGTGAAGCAGTCGTCATTGAATTGATGGTCTTCCTCTCAACTTATTTTACTTAATCATATTTATTAGGAAGCTTCGCACATCAAAAGCACATTTAAAAATAATCCCATTATTAACCTTAGGGCAAAAAAGTTAATGCAATGTATATTGCCAAGTTTATTAACTAACTTCTTGATGAGCTAACAGCTGTGTGATGAAGACAGTAGCCATCAATTAGATGAACAGTGATCTCGAGACCAGAGTTTTCAGCTTGGAATAGTCAGCTCAGTTATGGGCATTGAGAGGCAACTACTGGATGGACATATTTCCAAGGATTTCTCAGTTCTATGCCTTATGGGATAGCGTTTGTGAAAAACCTGGCACAACTGGTCAATTCTATGCCTTATGGGATAGCGTTTGTGAAAAACCTGGCACAAAAGGCCAGAACACATTTATGTGAGTTGGGAGGATTTTAACAAAAAGATTTTTAGAATAACATTTAACATATCGTATAATTACATATTCACGTGCAAAGGTTGTTATTTAAGGTATTAACAGATATACATAGTAAGTATAAACCATTGAGCTTGCAATTGTCCTTACTCCTTTGCAGAAGGATGGCATTAAATAGAAATATAATTTAAAAGAGACAATGCTCAAATAATTGGTATTTTTTTGATGAAGTAGACAGACACTACTTTGAGGGATAAGAGTTGACTAGCATTTCAAAGTAAGAAAGAAATGCTTGAGGCTTATGCTCAATTAAGTAAGGTATATTATAACACAGTTGTTCTAGGGCTGGGGTAAAAGGGAATTTAAGTATGTTGTAGGTCAAAGTCCCTTTACTTGGAGAGTTTGCAGAGGATCAGGAGGGAAGTTGTTCAAATGGTGACACTCTTAAAGGGCATATTCCTGGAGGTCACAGACAGCAGCACAAAGACAGTGGAAGACTATTTTGCCCTTATGCTTAGAATAACCCAAGAGTTAGCCCACATGAAGCATTTAGCCCAGGATCTGGCACAAAGTAAGTGCTCAAGACATTTAGCTGTTATTATTATTATCCCTCCAAAAATAATTGCATAAAAGCTCTGGGTTGTTGATTCCCACCTAAAGATATGTCCCCTTAATGATGTTAGTATACTATAACACAAGAAGGAAAATCAAAGGTGTGACATGAATGCTCTCCCTTGACTTTGCCCAGGGGGAAAAAATTCTGTTTATTGAAATTTAGAAGTTTCATTAAACCTGAGGTCATTTTATCCAAAAAAATCCAAAGCGTTATTGGAGTCAGAACACTAATTTTATTTCAGACTTCCACTGAGAAATTATCTCTATTATTGTAGAGAGAAAAATAATAAATGAAATGAATGTTCTAAAAATGCTACTCTACCATGAAACCTTAGATGGATATAAAGGTATTTGTGTCCATCAGCCACTATTATTGGGAGCTGGTCGAATATGGGAGAACTGAGCTAGGTGCTATTTATTCACAAAGACTCATAGAATCCCGTCTCTTTTCTAGATGATGAAGAGACTACAGAGAATAAGGAAGCCAAATTCCTTTCTTTTTTTTTTTTAATTTTATTTTATTATATTATGTTAATCACCATACAGTACATCCCCAGATTCCGATGTAAAGTTTGATGCTTCATTAGTTGCGTATAACACCCAGTGCACCATGCAATACGTGCCCTCCTTACTACCCAAATTCCTTTCTATTAGGGAGCTTATGTTCCAATGGGGAGAGGGAAGTTAAGGACAGACAGTATATAAATAAATAATATATAATATGTAACAAATAATGGCAGAATACAATAAACAAAGAACAAGAAGAAAGTGAACCAGAGTGACTGTAAGGTTATGTGAGATGGTAGAATTGGTGATGGCTTGGTGAGTATGGTCAGTGATGACATTTGAGCTGAGAACTGGATGGTGAGAAAGAGGCCAGTGGCCGTGTTAATATCCTTAAAAAGAACATTCTGGGCAAAGAGGTCAGTATGATAAACAGTCTCCAAAGATGGCTTCCACCAGCCCTTCGCTTCCTTTACTGGCATGCCAGCCCTCCTAACCAGAGGCGGAGTCTCTTTCCCTTCACTTGAATCTGGGCTGGCTCGGTGACCTCCAGTTCCAGGACTTCAGCTTTGGAGAGGACTGGCAGCTCCTGCTATCCCTCTTTGAGGTCAGCTGCCTCTGCATAAATTCAATGACTCTGAAGCTGCCATGTTGTCAGGAAGCCCAAGCTACAAAGAGGGGCTCCACTAAGCTACATCTGGGTTCCAGACTTGTGAGTCAAGACTTCAACAGCCTTCCACACCACGGCATCTGCACACAACCAAGTGCTGAACACACTCCACACAGAAGAGAAGAACCACCCAGCTGAGGTGAATCAACCCACAGAACTGTGAGAAAGAATAACTTGTTATTTTAAGTCACTACTTTGGGGGATAGTTTGTCACACAGCAATGGATAACCGAAGCAACGGGAACGGAACGACCTAAGGAATTAGGGCTTTCTTTTTAGAGGGACTAAATTCTCAAAACTGAGATTAGTGCATGAGTCTCCTTTAGTTCTGCAGCCCAGTACTAGAAACATTCTCCGTGGGACTTGCTGGGAGGTGGGCATGAACCTTATCCAAGACTGTGTATAAAAAATCGCTAGATAGTCACTGAGTGCAGCCTGCTCTGAAGTGTATTTGTAGGGAAGAAAGTGCTGTGGAATTTTCATTTCCTTTTTCTGTGGGAAGGAGGAATTAGCCCTGGTCCCTCCTCTAAGTCATACGTAGGAAGCAGTAATTGAACAGTTTGGGTGGGGGGGTCGGCGAGGGTGTTTGCAAGAAGGGGAAACTGGAATCCTGTGCCCTCTCTCAGCACTTGCTTATGGAAACTCAGAGCCGTGCCTCCTGCTGCTGTCAGTGAAATGTGAGGGCTTGTTCTTGGAGGATCTGGGATTTGGGTTGCAAAGAGTCTTTTGCCCAAACTTTGGTGGGAGAAGTCTGAAGATAGGAGCCGGCTGGGGGAAGGTGACAAGGGTAAGGTGAAGGGAGAGAGCAGCAGGGAAGGACACTAGCAGCTGGGGGTTGGTGGGCACCAATGAGAGAATGTGCCCAAGGACCATGTGGGCCTTTGTGGAGCAGCACAGCTTGAGACTCCCTGTGGGCTTCACCCAAAGGCTGTCTGCTGACAGGGAGGGTCCCAAGTCTGTGCCATGTTTGGAGGCACTATGGAGGAAGGTCTGAATAACCGGTCAGAGAATGCATTGCTCACATCAGGGGACAGCACAGTATGGTGGTCCGGGTGGGGGTGGAGACGTCTCTAAAGAATGTATTATGCACCCTGCATGGAAGAGCTGTCATCTTGGTGTCAGCTATGACAGAGGGCATTTGAAAGCAAGAGACAATTCAAGTTAAGGCAATACAGGTATGTAAATCAGCCATCACATCATTTTGCTAATCTCTCTTCACGTTGTCCCCAACCAGGGGAGCAGGTGGTAGGTGGGAGGAGATGGCATGAAGAGGAGGAGGGAATGAGGACATCTGAACTGTCTCCTCCTGCCAGTTCTGAGCACAGGGCCAGACCTGAGCAAGGGAGAGGCAACAAGCATTACACTGCGAGTGAGGTGACCTTTTTTTTTTTTTAAATGATTTTTTATTATATTATGTTAGTCACCATACAGTACATCCCTGGATTCCGATT
>NC_048220.1:134488068-134488351 GCF_002007445.2 Ailuropoda melanoleuca
GCTCAACCCTGCAGCATCCCGGGCTGTGCGCCCCACACCCGGCGTCCCAGCCTTCACTTCCAGGGCCGGCGTGTCTCTGTCCTTTGTGTTTCTAACCCCGCCAGCCGCCAGCTGCCCCGCGCACGCTCCCGGAGCTCCCTGTCTCAGTATGGATCCAGTGAGCACACCAGTGTTCCAGAGCTCCGTGAGAAGTCTGGTAGCGCACGCCCCTGGCTCACGGTCTCAGTCTGCTGTCTCGAGGGTGCGGGTCACAGGCAGTTTGCACTTGTTTTATAGGGACCTT
>NC_048220.1:134488680-134489002 GCF_002007445.2 Ailuropoda melanoleuca
GGATGTGCTCCCCACAGCCTGTGTGCCAGCCCTCACTTCCAGGGCCAGTAAGTCTCTGTCCTTTGTGCTTCTAACACTGCCCGCTCCCCCCGGTTCCCACGCACGCTCCCGAGCTCCCTGTGTCAGTATGGTTCGCCTGTGCTCTGGAGTGCCAGTTTTCAGTCTGGTCGCGCTTGCACTCCTGAGCTCTCAGTTTCACTCTAGTTCGAGTGTGTGGTCGGGAGCTCCTGTTTTCAGTTTGGACACGGGTGTTCCCAGGCTCACTGTCTCAGTCCGCTCTCTTGCAGGTGCTGGTCTGAGAGTCCAGCCCGCTCCCCAGCAC
>NC_048220.1:134489125-134533706 GCF_002007445.2 Ailuropoda melanoleuca
CTGGAGATGTTCATTTGTAGAGATCCAGATGTATCTTCCTGCGTCTCAGGCTGATTCTGTGGGTGTTCAGAATGGTCTGGTAGATATCCAGCTCGACTCGGACCAGCTGAGAAAGGGTCGCCTACTCCTCCTCCATCTTTTCTCCTCCTTGCAGAAAGTGGTTGCCTTTCTGTTCATAGAGTTTCTGCTACTCTTTTCTTCATTCTCCAGTTGCATTCATAGGTATTCGGAATGGATTGGTAGCTCTCTTGCTGAATTCCTGGGACCAGACGAACTTTGGGTCTCTTGCTCCTCCACCATCTTGGAATGCCAAGCTGGAGCTCAACTCCTGTTTTAAACTGGGTTCCTTGCAGAAAGTGGTGGCTATTCTGTTCTTAGAGTTGCTGCTATTCTTTTCTTCATTCTCCAGTTGAGTTTGTAGGTGTTCAGAATGGTCTGATAGCTATCTAGCTGCATTCCTGGGACCAGACGAAATTTAAGCCTCCTGCTCCTCCGCCAACTTGGACTCCTGACCGAGGTGACCTTTTTTTATTTAGAAAGTGAGCAAAAATTGAAGAGCGCTGTCTGACATAGCTTGAATGGGAGGGGAAGAGCGTTTTTTTAATTGAATGAATTTGACATAACATTGTGTAAATTTAAAAGTGTACATCATGCTACTTTGATACACTTACATATTGTAATATGATTGCCGTTGTAGTGATATTTATCACATTATATGATTACTGTGTAGTACATTATTGTCTATATTCATCATAGCACCCATTAGATCACTGTGGCCTAGTTACTTCTCACTGCAAGTCAGCAGAGTGTTTCCGAGAGCACCAGTGGGAGAAGAATAAAGCTCTTTTCTGATTATACCTTCCCAAGTTTAGCCCATTCAGTTCAGAGTTCCAAAGCCCTAAGGGAGAAACAGGTTTACTGTGCTTGAGGATCTGAAAGAAAGCATCTGTGGCAGGCATGCAAGGACAGCAGAAAGCAAGGGGAGAATGGTATAAACTGAGGTTGGAGAGGAGAGGTGGGCAGAAGTTCCATCCTGTGTTGCTTTGCAGCCCAAGAGAAGTATCCAAATCTTGGGTTGCTTTGCAGCCCAAGAGAGTGTTTCAGAAAGACATTGGAGAGTTTTAGGCAGGAAAGAAAAGAATAGGGCCTTATTTTCATTTTTGAAAAACCTCTGGCCACTTTTTGGGGAATTGGGTGGGAGGAGGAGAAGGGCTGAAGCGGGGAGGCCCAGAGGAGGTTGCTGGAAGCATGGAGGCCAGAGAGGAGAGGCGTTGATGGGGATGCCGCCGCGGAGGGAGGGCTTCATCCTTCAAAGCACGGTGGTAACCGGCTAAGATATATATGGTTTTGTTATTTGACAAATTAAAGGCCAACTGGACAGTTAGAGGTTGGGCCAGTGGTATTTTTCAGTGCTTCGGACTGAATATATAAGCAGTTCTCAGGCTCCTGGGAAGTGGTTAACATGCAAACCCTTGGATCTCCCCTTAGCTCTTCTGATAGGTCATCAGTGGTGTGGCGCCCTGGAACCTGCGTTGTTAAAAGCACCTGCCTTCTCATAATTTCTCTGACATCGGCTGTAGAAATAGTTTTCTAACAAAAGCAAAATCACGCTCTTGGAAGTACACCAAAATAAAAAGCGCTGCACAGTGAAGGAAACCATGAGCAAAACAAAAAGGCATCCTACTGATTGGGAGAAGGGGTTTGCACATGATGTATGCGATAAGGATTACTAAGATACAAAATATATAAAGAGCTTATACAACTCAACACCAAGAAAACCAAATAATTCAGTTAAAAATTGGACAGAGGACCTGAATAAACATTTTTCTAAAATCATACAGATGACCAACAAACACGTGGGAAGATGCTGTTCACCACTAATCATCAGGTGAATGCAAATTAAAACCGCAATGAGATAGCACTATATACCTGCCAAATGGCTAAAATAAAAACCACAAGAAATAACAGGTGTTGGCGAGAATGTGGAGAAACAGGAACCCTTGTGCACTGTTGGTAGGAATAGAAACTGGTGTAGCCCCTGTGGACAACAGTATGGAGGTTCCTCAAAAAATTAAAAACAAAAATGCCGTAGGATCCAGTAATTCCACTCCTAGGTATTTACCCAAAGAAGACAAAAACACTAAATTGAAAAGATACATGCACCTCTATGCTCACTGCAGCATTCATTACAATAGTCAAGGTATGGAAGCAACCCAAGTGTCCATTGATAGATGAATGGATAAAGAAAATGCGGTATATACATACAATGGAATGTTACTTAGCCATAAAAAAAGAATGAAATCTTGCCATTTGCAACAACATGAGTGGACCCAGAGGGTATAATGCTAAGTGAAATAAGTCAGAAAAAGAGAAATACCTTATGGTTCACTCATATGTGAATTTAAGAAACAAATGAACAAAGAAAAAAGAGACAAAAAAATCCAGGCTCTTAATATAGAGAACAAATTGGTGGTCGCCAGAGGGGAAGGGAGGTGGGGGTGGGGTGGGGATGGGTGAAATAGGTGAAGGGGATTAAGGATACACTTATCTTGGGTTGTCTGGGGAGCTCAGTCAGTTAAGTGGCTGCCTTTGGCTCAGGTCATGATCCTGGGGTCCTGGGATCGAGCCCAGCATTGGGCTCCCTGCTCAGTGGGGCGTCTGCTTCTCCCTCTCCCTCTGCCATTCCCCCCTGCTTGTGGTCTCTGGCTCTCTCTATCTCTCTAACAAATAAATGAAAAAATCTTAAAAAAAAAAAAAAAGAATACACTTATCTTGGGGCACTGAGAAATGTAGAGAATTACTGAATCATTCTATTGTACATCTAAAACTAATATAACACTGTATGTTAATTACACTTGAATATAAACAAACAAATAAACATAATTTTAAAAGTGTCTGCATTCTCTTGCAGATGGTTCTGGGACCCTGACAACCCCTAATCTTTGCTGTGAAAGAGGCTCCAATTCCCTGTGATTTTGGCTTTCTCGGATGTGCAGTTAACTCTGCGCTCTGAATTTCAACATTTATGAAACGTTTTTCTTCCATTGTTTTCTTTTCTTTCTTTTTTTTTTTTTTTTAAAGATTTTTATTTATTTGACACAGAGAGACAGCCAGCGAGAGAGGGAACACAGGCAGGGGGAGTGGGAGAGGAAGAAGCAGGCTCCCAGTGGAGGAGCCTGATGTGGGGCTTGATCCTAGAACGCCGGGATCACGCCCTGAGCCGAAGGCAGACGCTTAAGGACTGCACCACCCAGGCGCCCCCTTCCATTGTTTCCTTTTTCTTCATTTCATGCATTTCTTTTCCTCAACCCTTGAACTTCATTTTTTAAAAATATTTTGTTTATTCATTTGACAGCCCAAGTATGCAGAGCACAGGCAGAGGGAAAAGGAGAAGCAGGCTCCCTGCTGAGCAGAGAGCCTGATGCAGGGCTTGATCCCAGGACCCTGGGACCATGACCTGAGCAGAAGGCAGACGCCCAACCTACTGAGCCACTCAGGTCCCCCTCAGCACTTGAACGTTAAACACTTCCAGGACTAGCTTTTTTCCCTTCCTCCTTCTCTCTCTTTAATTTCCCTCCTAAAGGAGCAGAATTCCAAGTGCGTAGGTACTTCTTAACTGTTTTTAAAGCAACACGGCACTCACAGTGTAAAAACTTCTAAAGGACAATCTATCACTTACTAGCAGAACAATTTAGAGACAGAAGTGGCTTAATGATATAAAGGACTCATTTTCTCTAGGAAGTAACAGAGACACTGCCTCCAAATTTTCCCTCCTGTAACCAAACACATTTTGGGAGGATAGACTTCCAACTCACAGGCAGTAAATGGTAAATGAAAATATACAAATGTCTTTATCAGGCGTTTTAATCTAAAAAGCCAAAAACACCCGTAAGGTAGCAGACATTTAATGCTGTGCTATCAAACCTAATGTAGGGCAGCTTGCTTTTACCTACAACAAAATGGAATTTGCTCCAGATATCTGGA
Source organism: Ailuropoda melanoleuca (assembly GCF_002007445.2). Lineage (NCBI taxonomy): Eukaryota > Metazoa > Chordata > Mammalia > Carnivora > Ursidae > Ailuropoda > Ailuropoda melanoleuca. The sequence continues at coordinate 134,493,110 of NC_048220.1, forward strand.
TAACCTTGATGTAGCAGGAAATCTATGATTTAATCATATGGAGCATAATAACTCATATTGGTACAAGCCAAAGTTCGTAAATGTTCCAAACTGTCCCCAACAAGATCATCTGGTGGCAGATGATGGGGAGAGACATTATACCTTGATTCTGATGAGAGCAGGAAGTCATTTGAGTCATTGACAGAGACAGAAGCAAAACTTGGGTTTTACAGGAGGTCTGTTATTTTCTTCCAAGTGAACAACTATTTTTATTTTGTTTTGTTTTTCCACCCAAGAAAATCCAAATGACACTTCAAGAACAAAATATTTTTCTTTTTTTTCAGAATATTTTTCCAATGAAGAATCAAGAATTACTTTTATCTACTCAAAACACTTGGTGAAAAAAGACAGACACAGACTTTGGAAAAGCACCAGTGTAAGTGAAAAATGAATTTTTATTTCTGATTACTTTTCTAAGCCCAAAGAAACTGCTAGCCAATGCAGACAAGTTGTCAAAGAAAACTTATTTACCCAAGACTGAGGCCAGATCAACATAATACAACTAACCAAAATATGGTGTTTACCACACCTGGAGAGCAGGTGGGATACCTTATAAAACACACGTGAAGGGGCACAAGGGTGGTTCAGTCAGTTAGGCATCTTACTCGTGGTTTTGGCTCAGGTCATGGTCTTAGGGTTGTGGGATCAAGCCCTGCATCAGGCTCCCACTCAGCATGAAGTCTGCTTGGGATTCTTTCCCTCTTCTTCTGCCCCTCCCCCACATTCTCCCCCCCAAGCATGTGCATGCGCGCGCGCTCTCTCTCTCTCTCTTAAATAAATAAATAAATACCTTTAAAAAAAGAACAACCAACAGCCACGTGAGGATCCAATCTTGTTCTATACCACTGTCCTCCGACAGAGACACACATAAACCACAAGTCCCAAGCTGAAGATAATTCAATATGCCTTGTGTGATTGCTTATCTGATTGTTACACATAGCACACAAGTGGAAAGCCAATTGGCATTCAGTCATTTCTATCTCAGTAAGCTAGAAAAACATCTCAAACATCTTTTCAGTTGTAGGCCAAGAGCTGGATGGTTAATAAATACACGTCTGGAATATATTAGCAACTTTTATGTTGGGAAAACACTTCCCTAAATAATAAAGTGTTCTGAATGGTTTGAATTCCCAAATAGAACATAGTATTTTTTGATGTTTATACTTCCAGAAAAGGAGCATGCTACTTTTCCCCTTTCTTGAGGAAGATTCTTCATTCAGGCAAAAATGAATTTCTGATAAAAAGCAATATATGTGTGAAAACATCATTGTCTGTGGTGTTACACGGAGACACATAGTAAGGGAAAAAGGGAGACATTTGTTGAACTAATGAAGTTTTAAAAAAACTCTAAACTTTTAATAATTACTTATAAAAAATAGCTTGGTGCCTCAGTGGAAATAGCTGAAAGTATAGGAAATTGTTACAATGGCATTAAAATCCAAGATGACACAGAAAGGTTTGAGATGCTTGATCTGTTATCCCGAGGTAATGTCTCTGCCAGAATCTACTTGATAGTTTTTATGGACTCTTCAAAAAGTATCCAATTTCGGAAAAAATTGACATGTCTGGACTATGTATAGGAGTATTATGTCATTCACTTCTTTTCTCAGAAGAAAGTCTTTGAGACCAGAATCTATGTTTGTTTGTTTCTTTCTTTCTTTCTTTTTCTTTCTTTCTTTCTTTCTTTCTTTCTTTCTTTCTTTCTTTCTTTTCTCTCTTTCTCTCTTTCTCTTTCTCTTTCTCGCTTTCTTTCTTCATGTGTGTGTTATCAGCTTGATCAAGCCATTGGAGCACAAATTTTCAATTGAAAAAGGAATGTGTTTGGTCTTGTTAATTAATACAGTAAGCTCTAGATTACAAGGGGGCTAACCCGGTTCTGACCTCAGAAAAGGACCTTTATGGGACCGCACTTCATTACTGTGTGCCCCTGGAAAGGCTGTACATCAGCATGCAGACTTCACAGAGGAAACACTTTAACCTGGTCATTTACATAATTATATATCAGCACACTCTGTCCATCCCTTCTCCCCTTGGTTCCCATTAAATTTTCTTCAAATATTTATCTTTTTAAAAATAATATCTCCCATTTGCCCTTCAACTTAAAATCACAGAAAATACCTGATCGAAACAGGCAATAGGAAACAACTATCTGAGCGAGATTCTCTAATGGCTCAAGTGAAATATACTTTCTTTGATATCCCGTAGTTGGAAATACGTGCTACTTGATGAGCGGATGGAAATTTTTTGTCTTCTAGTAGAGTTCAAGGAGATATCTGGCCGGGGAAACCAATGTATAAAAAAGAGAAACCACTATTTAATTTTGTTTGTTTTTGTAGCTAAAAAAAGTGATTGTCCTAGATATGCTCAAATTTACCATCTGGTTCTCATTCCGTATTCTCGTGGTTTAAAAAATCACTAGATCCAGGACTGCCTATTAGGGTTATTCTGATTAAGAAGGGATGGGAGGACAGATGGTAGAATTATGTGGAGAGAAAGTGATGGGGGACAGTGAACTACTTAAAATGAATACTCTGCCAACATAGGGGCTGTTGAATTGTCGGGTGGAAACTCTTAAGTTGAATGTCAAGTCTGGAAAATTCACATGCAAAAATCATCGCTAACAGAAACTTGACAAAAATGTACATACATTAATATTAAAAAAACTAATGATGTGTAGATCAGCATTATTATTGTTTGTTGTCGTTAGCACCTAGAACTTATATATCAGAGATTGTACTGATTTCTGTTTTTTTTAATTGAAGGATAATTGCATGTACTATTGTATTAGTTGCAGGTGCACATCTAGTGATTCAATATCTATATACTATGAAATGGTCACCACAATAAGTCTAGTTACCATCTGTCACCATACAAACTTGTTACAATATTATTGACTATATTCCTATGCTATACATTGTGTCCCTGTGTCTCATTTATTTTATAACTGGAAGTTTGAACCTCTAAATTGCCCCCAGCTTTTCTGTCCATCCCTTCACAGGGACCCTTCTTCCCTCTGGCAAACCATCAGTTTGTTCACTGTATCTGAGTCTGTTTCTGATTTGTTTTGTTTTGTTTTTAGATTCCACATATAAGTGAAATCATATGGTATTCGTCTTTTTCTGTCTAACATATTTCACTTAGAATACCCTCTAGGTCCATCCACTTTGTGGCAAATGGCGAAGATTTCAATCTTTTTCATGGCTTGAGTTGTACTAATTTCTGCCATGCACTCTCTCATTCCCTCTTCAAACAACCTTGAGAATCAAGTATTCCTACAACTTCATTTTTTCAGACCCAGACCCAGAAACTGAGACTTGGAGAGTTCCACCATTTGCCCAAGGTCAACTGAGAAGTGGCCAAATAAGAGACTCAAACCCAGTCCAATTTTGAATTCCTTACCTACTGAGCCACACTGCTTTCTGTAACCCTGAATAATTGTGAATGCAGCCAGTTGGTGTTTATTTGCTTTCATTCTCCATTCAACTCGTTTTTCCCCATGTCCATCCTCTCCTTCCACTCTTCCCTTGAAATATGCCTTTCACTTGTCTGTGACTGAGGGATTTTCCAAAGGAATAACAAGTGATACAATTGCAAATTCTAGATGGCATGTCTCCGGTCGCTTACGCTTTCCTTCCTTGCTGTACAAAGCAGCACGGATCATTTTTAGCTCGCCTCAGTTTTGCAACCATGCACGATTAACTTCGCCATTACCCTCAGGCCTTTTAGGACATTAATATTTGACTGACTTCACTCATCCATTGACAGTCCCTGTTTGGAATTCTTTCTTAGTTCTCCAGTATATTTATGGTGACTTGCCAATGTGAATTTCGGTGACTCTGTGGTTTTCTCCTCAATGGATTCCTCTGCCATTGTAGCAACTTCCTGTTTAGAATCAGGTTTCATTAGTGTGGTATTTTCACATTCTTCCAGGTTGTTGGTAAAGATGTTAAACCAGAGAGACCTTCCACATGACCCTTTGGTTCCTATCTGTGTGCTTTTTCAGGGAGACCATCCAGGAAGAGCTTAAAGTGAATACGGACTGTGAAATCTGATTGCATGAAGCCTCTAAACTTGTTACCGAGGGTCAGAATAATTCCCCATGTGGCAATCCTATGGAAGGGGACTTGGGATAGCAGGAAAACTAAAAAACACAGGGGAGAGGATGAAAGAACTTTAGTTCTCATTGTGGAGATAGCATGAGGAAAAATGTCCATAGTGTGTAGAACGTTGTTACAAGTTTTTAAAAAACAAATCATGTTTTCCCAGAAATGGGAATTTCACAGCACAGGTTGGTTTTTCATGTCTTCAAAATCATCATCCCAGGAGGTGGACGTTATTTCCATTCACTGCATAGAAATGGGGAAGCACACGGCGACTCGACAAAGCCACTTTCTCTTTGGAATCAAACCAAAGTCCACTAATCTCCACTGAATCTTGAAAGGCAAGTTATATTTAGCAATACAACTAGTGAATTGTCCATAATGAACATACAGTAAGCATCCGTTTGATAAAAAAATCCTTTATAAGCCAGTCGGAAGCTCTGTCATGAAGATTTAAGAGATGTGTTTCTAGAAGATAGAACCGTATCTTGAACCTTCCCTCCCCTCTCCTGTATGTTTGTGGGGGCATTTGGCTCCTATTATATTATGGCTGAAATGAAGACTTGCTGTATTAGTTTGCTCAGGCTGCCATGAAAAATTGCCACAGTCTGGGGGGCTTAAACAACAGATATTTATTTTTTCACACTTTTGGAGGCTGGAAGTCCAAGATCAAGGTGATGTCAGGGATGGTTTCTGGTGAGGCCTTTTCTTCCTGGTTTGTAAACAGCCACCTTCCTGCTGTGTCCTCACATGACCTGCCGTTCTGTGCACGCATGGAGAGAGAGAAAGAGAGGGAGAGATCTGGCGTCTCTTCTTCTTGTATGGACACCAGTCCTATTGGATGAGGGTCCCAATCTTATGACCTCATTTAACCTCAATTACTTCCCTAAAGCCCCGGTCTCCAGGTACAGTCACACTGAGGGTTAGGGCCTCAACATATGAATCTGGGGTCGGGGAATGGACACAATTCATGGTATAACACTTGTTGATGCTTCCTTTTGCCTCCATAGTTGAGATGTAAGTCTGATGGAGGTGTGTTCCATTTCTCCTCTCCCCATCTGTCACTACTGTTGCAGAAACACACACACATGTGCGTGCGCACACACACACACACACCACACACTCCCCCAGGGCTAACGGGTAGAGTCTCCACACACAACTCTATCAGCACACTGCAATGCCCCACGTCACAAGGCAGAAAGGCAGTTCTGAGCCTCATGGACCTGGGATGACAGCCCTCCCTGCATGTGTGCTGTGTGGTTCTGGTTCCTCACGAGAGGACAGCTTCTTGAGGACAACTGTCCAGACCCGTCTGCTGCTGTACTAAGTTGTGCGCTATCCTCTAAAACTCTCCTCCGCCCAGAAGCTGTGAATGTGACCTTATTGGGGTACAGGATTCTCGAGAGGTAATCACGTTAAGATGGGGTCACACTGGCTGAGGCTGGGTCCTAAGCCCCATGACTGGTGTCATTGTAAGGAGAGGGAGACACAGATACAGGAGGGGAAGGCTGCTGGGAGAAGACAGAGGCAGGAAGTAGGGGAATGCCAAAGATCGCTGGGGGCCGCCAACAGAAGGTTCCTGGTGTACTTTTTTCCTTCCACATGGTCCTGTCCCGTTCACAAGCAGCAATCATTTAGGGCGTTTCTAAGATGTGTCCTGAGCCTGACTCCTGCTTGCTGTCACTATTGCTGTCCACCTCATCAAAGCCATGGTCAGCATTCGTTCACTGTGATAGTCCCTTTCTCTGCCCCTCTGCTCTCACTCTTGACACATTATAATCCACCCTGGGCTCAGTGGCCAGCGGGATTTGTAAACACTTAGGTCTGATCTCCTCACTCCCCTTCAATGCCCACAACAGTTTCCCATGCAACCAGGATGAGACCCAATTGCTTTTTCTGTGATCTGGCGTCTGTCTACAATTCCACCGCCACCTCACGCCCTCCCTGCTCGCACACTTTCCAGCCACAGCTGCCTCCTTCCATGTCTACGACACCGAGTTCCCCTGCTTCCGGTGCGCTTTCTCCCGGGGCATTACGTGTCTGCTGCTTCGGGCTGCACTGACACACCTGCTTACTTTAAACCTCACCTGCTTGGAGAGACCTCCCCTGGCTGCGCGATTTAACATCGTCCCATGGTCTTGCTCTATCACATCGGGTCTCTCTAAGCACTTTGCCTCCATCTGACATTTTCCTCCTGTGTTTGTTTGCTTGTTTTCCTCCCTTACCTGTAATGTAAAATCTGCAAGGGCAGGTCCCTTCTCTGCTTGTTCACTGCAGGAAACCAGTGGTATGAACATGACTTGACACAAGATAGCTGCTTAGTAAATATTTGTTCCATGAATGAACAAACGAAGGGCCGAGGAGATGATTGCCATGATTGTATTCATAGAGGCTTCCAAGGATCGCCACATGACAGAGGACCCTTCTTTTCTTCCCTGAGAAGATCTCCGGTAGCCCCTGGCTTTGCTGGTGCCCGTGATATTATCCAGCTCTGAAATATGCTTCTTTTATCATCCTGAGTGATTGTTTCATTGATTTCACCCTAAAAGGAGTAAGTCGTCACGTTATCCTTTTTTAGGCCTGCTTCAAGGGATACAAGAGAGTTACACATCTGTCGAATACACAGTAGTGGTTTGTGATCATTCCCATGGGCTTGGATGAAAAATGGTCTTGACCGCTCAGTGATGCCTGAAATTCCTCTACCTAGGCGAAGTTTTCATTCCAAATCAGAGATGAAGCTTAAAGATATCAGCCGTGGGAGGAGTCCTGGAAGGCCAGCACACTTTGGCACCTGGAGAAGGAGGTGAGACAAACCACCAGTAAGGGTGAGAGTTGATCAGATTCTGCTTGCATCTTCCTTGGCGATTTGTCCCAGGGTCAAAGTGAAGAGCGGAGTCATAGAGCTGTGTCGCTGACTTGTTGGCGAATGAACACGGGCTACTCCATGATGCATCCTAATTGCCTTTGAGTCCCTTCTTTTCCTTGTTTTGGTCAAATTTCTTTCCTCCCTTGCCCATGCATATTCTTGACTTCGTTTTCCCCAGATCTTGATATTGCCCTTCTCCCTACAAATTTTCCGAGGCTGTTCCTTACGTGTGAAAAACATACTTCTCTTGGGCTTTTCTTGGCAAAGTCCATTGCTTGCAAATTTGTCTTCAGAATCATGTTTCAACAAATCTTTTGAATCCAGTCCTCAAGTAAAATTCTCTCACAAGGAGGAAAGAAACAAGATTGAAAGCTAGTAATTCCTGATCTGCAAAGCCCGCCTTCCTTCCTGATGCTCGTTCCTGACTTGCTTATTTGTGCCCTGACTTGCCCTTGAAGCGCCTGCCAGGGGACAAAGTCTGTCCCCTCCTTCATGTTCTCAAAAGCACACCATAAATTATAAAGGCACCTGTTCTGTAGTTTTCTAATGTTATCTGAATTGCTTACCTTACACATATTTTTTCACAATGATAAATATCCACACTGTCCTAATTCAACATCTATTTTCAATGAGGAACACAGAATTGATGTTAATTCAGGTGTTCGGAGCACAGAGCACAAAGCCCCAGATATGGATCTATATGTAGTCATTGTGCATCCTTACTCGGCACTTGAAATTGAAATTCAGGCTGTATTTTATCAGAGAACCTCTATTTTATATATAAGGAAGGGGAAAAAAGGCAAGGGAAGAGTCGTATTGGGCTCTAAAATAAAAATAGATGTTAATAGGCTCAAGTAAGATAAGGCACATAGATTCACTTTGTGAAATATATTTGTGTACAAATATAAAGTAATAATGTTTTATACAGACGGAGGTTTTTTTCACCTTCAGACTAGATGAATGCTTTAATCTTTCAGAAAGAAATTCTTTGACTTTCCTACAGAATGGAAGAGGGTGGAGGGTAGTAAAAAGCAATTTAGTTTTCTTCTCTCTTGTGATTCTGCTCAAGGGTTTTTTCAGTTTGCTAAAGAAAATGGATAGATTTACTCACTTATTTTTTTTTTAGAGCTGCGAATGTATTACTTTATTTTTTTTCATCATGTTCAGTTAGCCACTGTATAGTACATCATTGGTTTTTGATGTAGTGTTCAGTAATTCATTAGTTGCATATAACACCCAGTGCTCATCACAACACGTGCCCTCCTCGATACCCATCACCCGGCTACCCCCTCCCCCCACCCCTCTCCCCTCTGAAACCCTCAGTTTGTTTCCTGGAGTCCATAGTCTCTCATGGTTTGTCTCCCTCTTTGATTCCCCCCTTCATTTTTCCTCCCTTTCCTCTATGGTCCTCCGTGCTCTGAATGTTATTCTATTATCTTAATTCCCCAAGTTATGAATGAGCCAGCCAAGATTATGTATGTCCAGTCTCTGTCCTGTTCTCAGAAAAGAAAGGAAATGTGTCATTAATAATCAATGTTAGTGATTATAAAAACTGATTATACTGTCAGAAGTTACTCAATATTTGAATAGTTGAACATCTTTCTTGTCCTTATCTTGGGTAAGTCTCAACATCTCTGAGAAGGAAGAAAAGCTGAAGTGTTATACCCACTTTACAGATGGGCAGGCTGAGGGCCAGAGAAATTTACAACTAGGATTGCCATTGGTGGTGTGCTGTTAAATGTTTAAGAATCAACTCTTCCTGGGAGGAAACCCCAAATCCCTGATTTGTAGCATTTGCCAATTCTTGTGGTGTCAATACTCTGCCCATGGCTAACTTCAAGCTATCTACGTGGAACCACTGAACGTGAAGTTGGAAGATGCAGATGGTGACTGAATTAGCAATGTCCAGGAAGTCAAAATGTAAGCCAGGAAGGGAAAGTCAAGTCATGTAAGTCCAGAAATGTCATTTTTTTATAAATGGAAAACACTGTATACCTCTGAAAATAAGGTTTGCCCGAGGTTGAAGACAGAGATTGTCTACAAGTATTTATGAGATCCGTTGCCCCCGGGTCCCCTTCCTCCTTCCATTTTAATCTTGATTCTGGGTCTCCTTACCTGGCAGAAGACGAGAGAATTATTCTGTGGAGACTCTGAGGCGGTGGAAATTTGGGTTCCTGCCTCTCCAGAACAGGTTCTCCGGAACCCTTGCACCCCACTCAGCCTCCCGCTCTGTTCCTGACCCCACAGCTGCTGCTGCCTGGGGCCGAATGCTCTACTGTCAGCTGCAGGAAGCTGCCCTCCAGCCCAGCAGGGCCTGGTGCAGGTGTGGGGACGGTCAGGGTCAGGGTCACCGCCAGCTGGGGCTGGCAGTGGCAAGTATGTTTGGTGGGTGACTCCGCAGAATCTCTTGCCCACTCCTCATTCAGGAACAGGCACCAAGGTGCAATCACTTGGTGGTGATGGGGGGGCGGGGAGAGGGGAGCCGGGGGGGATGTGGCAATTTTAGGTTGTGCCTTATTTTCTAATTTATTCTTTTATTATTGACTATGATTTTATTTTTCCTTGGGAATTGTGAAAAAATGTGAAATCTGAGATAGAGATGAGTTTCTCCAGGCACATACCACTGCGCTTTTTCAACTCCCTGTGGTGCCGCCCATCTATCGACATTAAATCAGTGTTTCTCAAGGAGTGTGTTATTAGCATCTTGGGTGGGACATTTCTTTATTATAGAGGTTTCATGTCTCTGCTTCTACCTGAAAAATGCCTATGGTGCTCCCAGGAATAATGAGAACTCAAAAAAACTCCCCAAACATTTCCAGATATCTCTTCCATCAGGTGGTATCCTCACTGGATGAAAACCCGATTTTCGATGATTATTTGGCCTGAGGCTTTGGGGATCTCACAGGTAGTTTGAATTAGGGTTGACTTTCTCACAAGGACTAACTGATATCTCCAAATTCTCAGTGCTTTTTCCCCCCTGTGATCTGCTCAGAGCTAAGGGTTGAGACAGTACCCCAAACCAGGGGGTAGGGTCTTGCTGTCTGGTGTGCCCCTATGTTAGGGTGTAACCATTTGGAATCCCATCTTCAGCTGGACCATCACTTGTTAGGACTCGCACTTGGGCCAACTCTGGACCTCATATTCTGTCCTCTATAACCACCGAGGCTGTAAAAACGAAAACTCTAGGGCATCTGTTTGGGCAAAAGACCTGAGCACACAGGCTGTACTGTGTGCTCTTCTGACCTCTCCTCCTGGCCTGAGAATTGATTTTTTGTTGTTTTGTCTTTTATCCAACATTTATGTCCTTTTCAGAAGCTGGAGTGGTCTAGAACTCTCACTTATCGTATTGAAATCTTTGAAAGGAATCAGTAGTTACAAATTTCACGGCTTGATTAGGAAAAAAGTATTATAAAAATAAGTACCTTTTTTGGCAAAGGCTAAACCATGGGATTCAGGAATAGCACTGATTATGTGATCTAATGAGTGCTGAGTGAATGCGAGCCAGACAGATTTGGGTCCAAATCCCTGCTGTACCACCTACAGTCTGTGTGGCCTGGGGGTAAGTTATTAAATATCTTTAAACCTCAGTTTCTTCCTCTATGAAATGGGGAAAAAATAGCATCTTTCAAGGCGGTAGAGAGGATTAAAGAGATTATATATTTTCAGCCCTGTCCCTTCTGCTCAACTTCATCTGTGAGGATTTTCAAACCTTATTCACATTACTTTTCTTTTAAAAAAATTCTTGTCCTTCTTTTGTCTTAGCAGTGGACCTCTCAATGAGAGCTGGACACAGCTAGATGCCAGATGAAGTTTTAATTAAATGTGTAGAAGCTCAGTTAGGGGCAAATTAAAGTGTATCCTCAGAAATGGAACTTAAAATCTCTTAAAAGAAGCCCTTGTTGTAAGTGAACAGACCATTTCCCATACCCCAATACCCAACAGATTTCCTCAGATGTGTACCATCGGGGATGCCATTAGCTGTGAGAAAATGGGCCGTGTCCTGAAAATACTACTGCAGATAATGCCACCAGGACTCTCTTCTGTGTTCATTAAAAACTGGAAGAAATAGACAAATCCAGTTAATTCTTATATGACCAGGGTACAGGGAGTTCAGAACTCCAGAACAGAAATCACACTTGTGATGATCAGAAATGGGCAACTGTTGGAAGGAGGTGAGTAGACAGATAAGCTCTTGGTTACAGTTGGTTTTGTAATAAGCTATTGAGAACAGTTAAGAAAACTTCCAGTGCAGACACAGAATAGGTGAGTTTAACTTCTATGAATTACCTCAGAGAGAGAAGGAAAGAGAGAGAGAGAGAGTGAGAGAAGAAGGAGGAGGAGGAGGAGGAGGAAGGAGAGAGAGAAAGAAATAGAACATTGTGATGATTCTGCTTGCTATTCCATCAAAGACCATGTACCTTCAATGAGAATGAAAAGAAAGATGAATCTCTTGTTGGTCCTGGGGGCCCTGGTTATATGATCATCTTACAGTGCTGAAAATGATTCTTATTTTGCAGATAGACGTTATTCATACAGAGTGGCTTTACATGCAAGTCAGGAACTTCATTTGGTGTGGAACTGATGAAACAGCAGTCTGGGAATGTGAGAGCGATTTGGGGGCCTTGGATTGGGAGAGAAAGAATGTCTACCTTCATTTGGGTGATTGTCAAGGGTAATTTTTTTACACGTGATTTTTGCCAAATCATCTTGACTGACTTTAGAATCTAATCCGGTCGAGTGTAACTCTCTTGTGATTGGAATTTATATCCTCTACATGATGATCAATATGTTATGTTAACCCTTGGATTAGTAAAAGTGAACATGTTTTTATATACACTAGAAACTATAAACAAAACTAGTGTTTTTATATATACTAGAAACTATAAAAAATTAAACATAATTTGGATGAAATAAGCCAACAGCTGAAGCAATCTTTCCTCAAAATCATGTGAAAACCCTCTTTTCTTCCCAAATCTCATTTTAGGTGTGAGGGTGCTTATAATATTTTAAAAAAATTAGTGATAGCCCCAAACAAGTAAATGTTGATGCTTATAATTTTAGTAGGTTAGGGGTAATGTTCCAAAGCATGTGAAATCTCACAAGAAGAGATTCAGAGTCAGAATCTTTCAGGACTAAGTAAACACTGTCCAGGAGATGGACCAGGGAATTTTCTACTTTCTATAGCCCAACAAATAAATAATGCATAGGCTTGGTGAGCATACAGTGGCAGAAAAAGGAGTTGAATCATTCTGTAGGCTATTTTATCCAGGTTGTGCTAGATTGGACACTCCGGCTATAGAGAATTACCCTTCTAGGAGGTCCTGATTGAAGGTAATGAGCACCTTAGCACAAAATCCTAACAGAAACAGTGCAGTCTATTAGTTATGGACTAGATGCCAAAAGTTCTATGGCAATTTGATGTTTGAAAGAGTGCATTTCATATCATTATAAAAGTTGCCACTAACCATCTGTTTCAGCATCATGGCATCATGCTGTTGGTCAGCATTGGAAAAATGAACAACTTGTTTTTGATGAACACCATTTAGGTTTATCTGAGCATATGAAACACTGATGGTAATTTAATTCAACATTTATTGTGTGTCTAGAATGTGAACAGCATGGTAGGAGGCAGTAGGAAAGAGTTTGGGAAGATAGAATTCCTTTTCTCCAAGTGTTGGTGGGCCAGCACAAGAGACAAAGAATGTGCATAGATTGCTCCTGTGGCAACAGGGTTAATTGTTTTAGGCATGTTTTGCGCATCTACTCTATGCCGGCACTATGCTTAAAGCTGCAAATACAGACATAAGAAACACAGTCCTTGCTCTCAAGGAGGTGACCATAAGGTTGCAGGGCGGCCTCAGGAAGAGACAGGGCTATGGAAAGTCACAATATACTGTTCTACCTGCTGTAAAAGAGAAAACCCAAGGGTATGATGGGTCACAGGAGAAGATGATCCAGTACCATCCTTCTTTAGGGGCATCAAAAAAGGCTACCCAAAGACAACTGGCCTGAGTTCTTTAAGATTGAGCATTTATTCACTGTTCTATTTGGTACATAAGGATTGACTCCTACCCTCTTCTGGGCACTGCTCTGGGCCTATGGGATCCATAGCAACAGCACAACTGAGATCCCTGGCTTCATGGAGCATATATTCTAGTGGGGAGAAAGACAGAATAAGTGAGTAGATAAATAAGATAAATCAGCTGCTAAACTTGCTTTGAAGCATTAGGTATGTGGGAACAAAAACGATAAATATATTTTAATGACAAATCATCTTAATAATCAGAAAATGCCAGATACCTAAATTCTAATATTTTCATTGTTTTGCTGGATTACAAACAAATCTAAATACAGCAATAATCTCTTCATAGTTGCATAATCTAACTAATTGAATGATAGCCAACTAAGAAAGGGGTAAGATAGGAGAAGGATATACCAGAAAGAAAAACACTAATAGAGAAAAATATCACATTGGCGAGTCATAGACATGGGAGAGGATTATGTCTTCATGGACCTGTAAACGTATTTAGCGTAGCCAGGGGATAGTGCAGGGGATGATGCAGCAAGAGGTCAGACAGGAAAAATGAGTAGTGACCAGACCAGAAAGCCCTGTCTGCCAGACTGAGGAACTTGGACTTTATTGTCAAGGGAGATTTTTCATCATGTCATCCAGATGATGAAATGTTTATATTAGAAAGATGAATTTGGCAGCAGAGTGGAGACTGGTTAGCAGAGAGGGCATAGTTGGAGATGGGGGTTAATTACAAGGCAACTACAAGTGTCCAGGGGAGAAATGATGTGGGTCTAAGCTAAGACAGAGTCAGTGTTGATGGACCTGAGCTAAATTAAGGAAGGCAGAATCCTTAGGGTCTAGTCATTGGTAGGGTATGGTGGCTTTGTCAGATGCTCCAGTAAGAGTGGTGTTATTCCCCAAGATGGAGACCTTAGGGGGGACATGTTTAAATTGGCAAATAATGAGTTTGGTCTTAAACCTAGGGTGTTTGAGGTATGCGAGGGACAATTAAGTGGGTATGTTCAGGAGGCAGCTGAATCTATGAGTTTAGGGCTCAGCAGAGTGGTTGGCGCTGGGGAATCACTGAATCAGGGACTGTCTGGGTGACTGAAGAAGCTTCAGCCTTTCAACTGAAGACAGAACAACTTGTTCAATGAAAACGGAGCTAAGAAGTGGGATGGTTCATTTCATGTATCAACTAGAATGAGATTAAAGGTTCCCGGATAGTTGGTCAGACATTGTTTCTGGGTGTGTCTGTGGGAGTGTCTCTAGGACAGATTAACATTTAGTTAGTAGACTGAGTAAAGAAGACTGCCTTCACTAATGTGGGTTGGGGGGTATGGGTTAGGGGGGTGGGGAGGGCATCATCCAACCCACTGAGGACCTGCCTACAACAAAAAGGCAGAAGAAAGTCGAATTCACTCTCTTTTTGCTAGAGCTGAGACATCTACCTTTTGCTCTTGGACATTGGCACCTCTGGTTCTCAGGTTTTTGGACTCAGACTGGGACTTATACCATCGATCGGCCTGATTCTCAGGCCTTTAGACTCAGACTGGATTATACCACTGGCTTTCCTGGTGCCTCATCTTGCAGAGGGCAGACTGTAGAACTTCTCAGCTTCCGTCACCGTGTGAGCCAATTCCTATAATAAATCTTCTCCTATCTATAGCTATAGCTCTATCTCCTGTTGGTTCTGTTTCCCTGGAGAACCCTAATACAGGAGGTATGGCTGTGTTGTTTGTATCATAGATGCAGATGTGTTTGTGGGCTCAGAAAGCTAGAAGAAGCTAACAGAATTCCATGCTTGTGGGTTCTGTTTTCTCTGTGAAGTAGGAGGAAAGGCCAGTTACCAAGTAAAGATGATAATATATATTACTTGGAGTGCAAGGAGAGGAGGAAAAATATGAAACACCAAAAAAAGAGATAGAAATCATTTTGACTAATGCACAGGACAAGGTTTTGTGGAAGAGGTGGACTGGGTCCCAATGTGCATGAGATGGAGGAGAAAGGGGAAGGAGGAGTAAGTTCCAGAAAGGGGACTAGAACGAGAAGAAGAAACCCAAGAGTGAAGGTTATTTCAAGGTCACTAACTCACAAAACCGAGAATGTTGTGTAGATAGCAGGAAATTATACAGATAACAATTACAAAATGTTTTATTTATGCGCTTCTATCCTGGCACAAAGATAGGTCCTCAATAAATATGTGTTAAATGAATGAAAGCAACTTCATTTGCTGTACAGCAAATTAGAAAATTAAAAGGAGCATCTAAGGACAACGAATAGATACTAATTTCCCTATTTCTTAAAATAGCAAAATATTATATTTCACTTCCATCGATGTAGGTGTTCTAGTCACTATTGCTACATAACTATCCCCAAATAGTGGGTTAAAACAGCAGCCTTTTGAAAGGTACATGTCACAGATCCTGAAGGCAGGGAATTCAGGCATGGCCCAGTTGGCTAATTCTTCTGCTTCTGGTGACTTTGAGATGACTTAGTGGTCCTCAGTCAGCAGATGGGTTAGTTGGGTCCACTATGCTAAACACCCTATAATGCACAGGACAACCCCCACCCACTCTTCCTCACAAAGGATTGTTCAGCCCAAAATGTTGATAGTGCTGATGTTGAGAAATTCTGCGGTAGATCCAGGGACCCAAGAGAAATAGGCAGCGGCTGTAAGGCCTTCTGAAGCCATGCAGAGTCACTTCTCCCCCATCATACTGCTTCCAGGAGGTGCACAAAGCCAGTCTAGGGAAAGGGACTGGACTCTACCTGTTGATGGGGGGTTGGCAAGGTCACATCATGCTAGAGCATGTGGACAGCACAATTTTGGAAAATACAGTTTACTCTAACAGAGATGGAAGCATAAAACAGATATGGGGAGGGCAGCATTTAATGCTAGAAAAGGTGGGGTCCAGGATATATATAAAATGCAGATGGGGAATGAAATGGACCCAATGTGCTTTATAGAACAAGTGTGCTTCCAATAAGAAAGCCAAGAGGGAAAACTGTTTCTCCCCCATCTCTGGTACAATTGACAAGCAACAAATCAGTGACAGGTGGGCCTATTAGGAAGAATTGGGCTTCCCCTCCTGCTGGTTCCTTGGGACATGCTGTCCTAGGGTCTTTACTGATAATGAGGTCACTGAGCTTAGGCCACCAGTATTTTCACCAGAGACTCATTTTCTGAGCTCTTCATACCCGTGGAGGTGATGGAGAACAGTTCTTTGGCTTATGTTCATTCTTGTGTTGCCCTGCCTTTAAGGCTAGGTCTCCTGTGAGGCCAAACCTCCAAGCCTCCACTCTGCCTTCCGTTAACATGAGTTCTCTCCCAAGAGACTCCTTGGGCCTCTGCATAAAATCACCAACCAGTCAAATTTGATTTGCAGTTGTATTTTGCTTATTAAAACAAGTATTTATAATGAATCTTTAAAAGACATTTAAACAAGTTGTCAATATCTAAAAATCAGAAATTTCACATAAAATAAACTTTCTTGCTTCTTTTGAAAGCCTGGAAGATCTAGCTAGATGGGATCCACATTCTTGACAGCAACAGTTGTCAGAATCAGATAGCATCTGTCTTGGGAGATACTTCGTGGTCGAAAAAGTCTGTGAAGTACAAGGGAGAGCCCCCATTTTAGGAATTCCCATTGCATGGCGGCATATTAAACTCCCTGGCAAGCCCTGAATCATGCTGATAATAATGCTAATGATAATAATCACTGTGTAATTTTGTTTAATGCAGCATTTCCAATGAGGAAGAAAACTTCCTTTTTTTTTNGAACCCCAGGATCATGACCTGAGCCAAAGGCAGACACTAAACCGACTGAGCCACCCAGGCGCCCCTAACACGAGAGTCATGGTTTGTCTCCTTTTGGGGAAAATTCTATTCACATTTCTTTTGGTTTTTTATGCATGCAAATACACGTTTGACACAATTATAGTCATAGACTTTACATATATATATATATTTTTTTTTTTTTGCAAAAATGGGTGAAACAATTTTCCCGTTTGTGTTCATGCCTTTGTTCAGGCACCTTTCTTAGTGACTTTGGCCTTGCTCCAGTGATGTGTTTGGCTAATAGGGGAATAAAAAATATGACACATGCATAGATTTGAAATTCCTGTGTATTAGGTCTTGCCCTCACTTTCTGGGCTTAGAATTCTTAGACCACTATTTGAATATGTGAGCTAGGGGCGCCTGGGTGGTGCAGTCGTTAAGCGTCTGCCTTCAGCTCAGGGCCTGATCCCAGCATTCTGGGATCGAGCCCCACATCAGGCTCCTCCGCTAGGAGCCTGCTTCTTCCTCTCCCATTCCCCCTGCTTGTGTTCCCTCTCTCGCTGTCTCTTTCTCTGTCACATAAATACATAAAATCTTTAAAAAAAAAAATGAATATGTGAGCTAGCCTGCTGGAGGGGCCAGGTAGTGGAGAACTGAGGTGTTCCAGCCTACAACCCAGGCCAACTGGTAGACTTGTGAATGGGCTCTCTGGGACCAGCCAGCCTACAGACAATTTTCCAACTAACTAAAAGTAAATATACGAACCTAGCTGACATGGCTTGGAACAGCTAACCGTTCCGAGCTGAGCCCTGCCCAAATTGCCAACGCACAGAATCATGAGCAAAGAAGTGGTTGCCATTTTATGTTACTGAATTTTGGGATTGAACGGTGATGGAAGACAGACAGCTGTCACTCTCTGAAACTGTGTATGATGATTTGCCTAGTCACTGCCCTCCCTTCTAGGATTTAGCCTTGCAAAGGCAGGAACTTTGTCCTGTTTACGCCGTGGTTGGCAATCTTAGAACAGTCTGGAAGCCACCCACAGAAACCGTCAGGAAATATGTTGAATGGATGAAAATCTCCTGGAAATCTTTCATGGAGCAGCCTCATCTGCTCCTCCTCGTTCCTGGAGAAAGGGAAGAGAAGGAGGTACTGTCAGGAGAGGTGGGGGGATTATAAATCCAGGTGATCTGAAGTCAACAACGCTTGACATTTTTTTAAGAGTGGAAAATTTCAGTCTGCTCGAAAGTAGAGACTGGTTTGATATGCTCCTCCTGAAATTGAATTCCTTCCTCAACAATTATAAATTTATGACCGATATTGTGTCATTTATTCTGAGTGAAAACGTTTCTGAACTCTCTGAGCATGGCCACCCCAGTAGATAGAAGAAGGTGTGTGTGTCTGTTTTTAACTCAGTTGATGCTTGGTCTAGTAGAGAGAAAAATGACTTCAAGGTCTTTTAATTTTTTCCTAAATACAATATTACAAACGAAGCAGCCACGCTTACTCATAAAACTCCAGTCCTATCAAAATCTTGGCACACTGCTTCAAAGACTGCTCTACATTAACTGCACATTATGAACTCAGTCCAGAAGTCTGAATAAAGAGAAAACTCCCATTTGGATGGGGGAAAAAAAGCAATTAAATTTAACTGGTAAAGAGGAAGAAATGAAAGAAAATGCAAGATTAAGACCAAGATTATTTTTTTATGTGAAATCATCAACACAGGTGAAATGTTTCAGAGGAAAGATCAAAGGCCCGATATTTTGTGAGGAAGCCAAAGGAATGTACCATATGTGCTCTGTGGGTCCACACATATGGAGCCCTGAGCGTCTATCCTCTTGACTGAACAGACACTTTTAATGTAATTGGTTCAAGGTCTGAATCAAGTTTAATTTCAAAAGACCACTAGTTGAGCCTCAGCCGTTTATTATTCAAAACTATTTTACTCTCCAATGAAGTTACCTCTGCAGAAAGTGTTGCTTCCATTTTTTTTTTTAATAGTCTTTTTTCATCTTACAAGATTGCCTGAGAATCTTAGGATCAAAACCTGCGAGACTGTAAAAAGCCATATTATTCCTGTCTCAATTTTTACCATTAAAAATAAGACAAGCAAAACAGTTGAAACAAAACTTGTGCGTAAAAAATAGGTAATGGTATTATGCACCTGCATGAAGACCTTAATTATTGTATTTTTGAAATGATGCATATGGTCAAATATCAAATGTTACAAAGGATATATAGTAAAAAGTAGCCCTGTATTCTAGCCTTGCTCACCTATCGCACAGTGCTTTTTCCAAGAGTCAACAATCTGAGTTGTTTCTTGTACCTTTGTAGAGATAGGCAATGCACACACAAGCATTAGGCAGGTGCCTCTGTTTTATTTCTCTTATTTGGATGATAACATGATACAAAGACTCTCAAACACCGTGTTTTCTTTTCCCACTATATCCAGCTTATGTTGTCAATCCTTCTATGTTACAAGGACTGGTCCTTCCTCATTGTTTTCAATGTTGCATAGGATTCCATTATATGATGTATTATAATTTATTTTATCATTTTCCTATTGATGAATATTTAAGTTTTTTTTATTCTTTAGCTGCCATGGAAATGCCACAATTAATAGTCTACTATACTGTCTTTAGGAATATGTGTAAGCATATCTGTAGGATAAAAGCACTCCAACAGAATTGCTGAGATAAACACATTTTAGATTTTAATACATATTGACAAATTTTATAGAGATTATATAAAAGTTATACCACCAATAATAATGTATCATATGCTTATTTCTCCAAACCCTTGCCCACTCAGTGTGTCACAGCATTTTGCCCATATGATAGGTAAGAAATGTATCTTATTGTAGTTTTCATTTGCAATTCTCTTATTTTGCAGTGACTATCTTTTCATCAGAATAAAAATATTTATATTTTCTTTCTGAGAATTGCCTATTCATGACTTTTATCTGTGTTCATAGGATTCTTTTTTCTTCTTCTTCTTCTTCTTCTTTTTTTTTTTTTTTTTTTTTAAGATTTTATGTATTTATTTGACAGAGAGACAGCCAGCGAGAGAGAACACAAGCAGGGGGAGTGGGAGAGGAAGAAGCAGGCTCCCAGTGGAGGAGCCCGATGTGGGGCTCGATCCCATAACACCAGGATCACGCCCTGAGCCAAAGGCAGACGCCTAACGACTGAGCCACCCAGGCCCCCCTCTTTTTTCTTCTTTTAATATATTTTTTAAATTTTATTTATTTGAGATAGAGAGAGAGAAGGGGGAAAAGAGAGAGCATGAGTGGGGGTGGGGGAGGGGCAGAGGACCCTGGGATCACAACCTGAGCCAAAGGCAGACGCATAGCTAACTGAGATACCAAGGTGCCCCTTTTTCTTATTAATAACTTATAATAAATCAATAACATTTGTAGTAGCCATTATATATATTTATATAATTAGAGACATTAACCTTTACGTGAATATTGCCAATATTTTTTTGCAGTTTCCTATTTGTCAGTTGATGTTGATCATGTTGTGGTGGAATTTTTTATATCATTAATTTATTTTATAAGCAACCTATTCTACCTTTGAAGTTCCCTGAGAGTCAACACTATAAAGAATATATCATATTTCTTCTGAGAATTTTTATTTAATCCAAATTGTCAAAAACTATTAGGAGCCATGCCTGTGGGCATGCTTTCTAGGTGAAACCCCAGAAGATTCTAGCAGCAACCAGTGGACCGTGATCACGCTCAAGTGGAATCTGACCACGAAAGAGTTGATCTCTGAAAAGGTTCTATCCACATTTTACATGATAAAGAACATAGCACTTAAGATAGAGAAAATGAGTCTCCATTTAAAAATATTTTCTGTGGGGACACCTGGTGGCTCAGGCAGTTGAGTGATGGACTCTTGGTTTCAGCTCGGGTCATGAGCTCAGGGTCCTGAGATCGAGCCCTGCATTGGGTGCACACTCAGTGGGGAGTCTGCTGGAGATTCTCCCTCGCCCTCTGCTTCTCCCCCTTTTCATGGGTGTTCTTTCTCTCTCTAAAATAAACAAGTAAAATCTTTAAAAAAATTTACAGTGAAAACCAGAGATTAATTTGGGGAAACATTCACTTCCATGCTCAATAAAGTGTAGGAGTACATGATTTCTGTGAAATAAGAGACTGATGACAAGATGAAAGTCCCAGTGTTGCACGAGTAGGGATATACCTGAGAGGTAGGTGGAAATGAAAGATAACCGGATGAGATAGAGAGGAGTGAAAACAATGTTAAGATAAAATTATGGAGGTAAAATTGTCGTTGGAAGACTAATTGGTACTGTAGGAAAATCATTAGGTGAAAGAGAACACAAATATTTCGGAAAGGACAGAAATACAATAAAAATGAGCAAAGGGAAAATCCAAAGAGAGGAAGTGAAACAGAAGCAGAGAGCCGCTGATTGGGATGAGGACACTAGAGGACATGGAATTAACAAAGATGAGGACATCCTAGCCCTCAGATTTCTTCCCTGCAAGCAGCTAAAGAAACTAACTCTGGGTCATTTAACCAGAGAGAAGAATTGACGTACAAATAGCTGTTAGCTCACAGTCTCTGCAAGGAAGTACCAGAATCAGCCTTGGAGTCCTGGTAACCAGGAAGGAGGCAGGGAGGGCGGTAGGCAGAGAGGCTGCAGCCTGGACCGCAGAAGGACTGAGCGTGGGATCCGGGATGTCCCACTTCCTACTGCTCCTGCTGCTTCTTCCCGCGAGTGACCTTTGTTTCGAAGTCTGCCGTGGGGCATCTGAGCGGGGAAGTGTAGATCACGTCCCTACATCCCAGACCCTGGGAAGGCGGTGAATGTGTGATGTCTGCCATTTTCACTTTCTGTAGAGGTGAGCGGGCTTTTCCAAATACAACCGGAGAATCTTCAAACATTTAAAAAAAAAAAAAAAAGCTTAAGAGTGTGGGCTGGATTTAGAAACCTGTTTCTAATGAATAGAATACAATAAAAGCGATGGGATAGCCCTTCAGAGATTAGGTTACAAAAGACTGACTGCTTGCTTGTTGGACTCTCTCTGGCCCTTGTCACTTGCTCATTTAGTGACATAAGCTGCCATGTTGAGCTGCCCCCTCCCAAGGAATGCAAGGCATCTCAGGCCAATTGCTAGGGAGGAACTCAGTCCCTCTGGGAAAACGAAATCCTGCCAACAACCACCTGTGACTGAGCTTGGAGGCAGATCCTTTTCCAGTTGAACCTTGAGATGAGTTCCATCCCAGCTGACACCTTGACAGCATCCTGGAAGAGACTCTGAGCCAGAGCCAACCAGCTGAGACTGTGCCCGGTTTCCTGACCCACAGAAATGGTGAGATAGTATATGTTGTTTAAATCTGCTGGGTTGTATAGAATTTGTTATGAAGCAATAGAAAACCAATTAAAAAAAACACCTAACTACTTCTTAATGATTCTTAGGTCAAGAGTTAGCCAAAACGAAAACTATTGATTCCTGGGGGGCGGGGGGCAATGAAAGAAAAAATCACACATCAAAATATATAGGTGAGCTTTTACTTCTGACCTCAATGGTAGAATTTGTGGTTGAGCGGTGTATGGGTAAGAACAACAAAAGCTGGTTGCATTGTAAATAGATTCTTTTTGAAGACTTCAGAGACTGCAGAAGCCGCTTGGAAGTAAGGGGCCAAGCTCCTGGAGACAGGCCAACTTATTGACTTGGATTTCTGCCAAGGTTGGGAACTGAGGGGCTAATATGCCAGACGAAGGAAGAAGATGGAAGCCGTAGATAAACTCTTTCCTTTTCCTTGCCCTCCCCTCCCCCAGAAAGACCCTACGGAGGTGCAGTTTACAGAGCTCCCCAGGGCTGGCTCTTAGGCACTGAGCAAGCCCACTTGCAGACAGCCACACCCCTGCGGACTCTCCTGACAGCCCTGCCTCACCCCCCTTGTGCCTCATTCCTGCTACCCAGAATGCTAATTCCCAGTAAAGTAATAGCTCATAAGACCTCTGCCTGAGGCTTTGCTCAGTATTGAAACCAGATTCAAAATAAATGAACGGAAACTAACACATTTTTAAGACACCAACAATAGCTAATTAGGAAACATCATGGGAAAAGCACCCCGTAAGTTTTATTAGGTTGTGTTTTCATTATCAGTTAAAAATATTTTCTAATTGCCATTGTGATTTCTCCTTCAGAACCATAAATTAATATATGTGAAGGGCTAAAAAGGTACACGGTAAGCACGATATAAGTGCTAGCTTTTATTATTGAAGAGCATAAAGGTAACACATACATCCTCCTATATTTACATATATATAAACATACACTATTACAAATTAAAACTCACAATATATAGTACAAACAAAATAGTAACAACAGCTAGCATTTACAGTGTCCTAGATGTCTCTGTATGACACTACCATGTGCATTTATCCACACTTTACAAATGAGGAAACTGAGGCACAGTAATTTGTCCAGTTGGTATCCAGTTGGGAAGTGACAGAGCCTAAATTTGAACATTCTATAAAGAGCTTTTGAATTCTGGTCCAGTTTAGATAATGAGAGGCATAATAAAGACTTTGTCTTTTCAAACCCTATTAAAATATAATAAAAAATAAGTAAACCCATATGATACTGGAAAGCCAGTGGGGGTGCTGATGTAGTAATAAAACAGGAAATTCTGGAATGTAGAAAGCAATTGGTAATAGATTGATAGTTAGTGCTAACAGGGCTGAAAAACCTACAACCTTACTACACTGTAACTTGAGCTCCAAAAAATTAGCGGGGATGGGAGAAAGCATGGACTGTGCTGGCGTGCCAGATACTGAAAAGGCAATGGATGGAGAAGAGCTCTCTTGTCCCCAACTCCACTCCTAGAGAGAAGCTGCCTCTGGAATTAATTCCCAGGATGCTGCTGTAATGTGGGAGTTCTGGGGATGGGCTGTTGATGCAAAGCTTGTAAGCATCCCAAGAGCCAAGATGCAAGGTGCCTTAGGAGCCCATGTCTCCAACTCTGAGGGACGTGGCGATTTCACATCCACACACCTGGAGAGCCAGGCTAGCTCTGTGTCTGTGGGTCTGTGTGTCCTCGGGCCTCCCTTCTCCATGCTTTCCTGTCTCCCTTCCTCCAGGCCTCACCCCTCCCCACACTCCATGCAGCACCAAATGCTGTGTTGAATGGAAAACATAAACTAAACAAAGATCATTCCAAACCAAATTAGGCAATAGAATGAGCTAAATAATTATTATAATTACATTATATATTATATATATTTTATATAAACATTACATATATGTCACATTAAAAGATATAAAATTTTACAAATAAAATATAAATCTGTATTATATAATAATAATAAATAAGCTTAATAATCATTAGCATGTTCAGAGGGTTTCAATATAAAGCTAAATGAATATGAATCCAACAGACTTATTGGGGGGTTTTCAGAGCTATCTTAAAAATCAGTATATCAAGTCGAGAAGAATTGTCAGCATATTCATAACTTTGTACCAAACAAAATAAGAATACGAAGCCTTTTCAAGCCCTTATGAAAAAATTACAAAATTAGGCTTGAGGACATAGTTACCAAGAGAGCAAAAAAATATTTGCTACATACATAGCATTAGGGATTAGTATCCCAACCTATACTAAGTACCTTATAAGACATTTATAAGGAAACTCAAAATTAAAAAAATATTCAAAAGATATAAAGGGGGAAAAGGAACAATAAACAGATAGAAAGTAACACAACCTCACTGGTTATCAGGAATGTGCAAATAAATACCAGAAGACCAGTTATGTGCTCTCTCTGTCCACACTATAATTTAAAATATTCAAAAGATGGATTATATCCTGTTCTTTTGGAGGTGAAGGAAAACAGATAGGTGGAAGATAAATTAATAAACCAGTTTGCAATGTATTTGGGCAGCATCTATCAAAATTTAAACTATGCTATCTATCTTTTATTTTAGATTTCTACTTCTAGAGACTTTCTGTATGGAAATACTCAAAATGTATTAGTAGAAACATCCTATAAAAAAACAATGGAGAACCTAAATTATTAAATAAAGTACATTCAAAATATGAACAACCCTACCGCTTTAAAAAGAATTCTATCCAAGGTATTTTGGAAAGAGACATTTAATGTAATTTTAGATCTCCTTTTAGAAAGCCATTTGGCAACGGTATCAAAAGTTATCTCCATATACCTTCATACTCTTCCTGCTGCCATCTTGGGTCGGTAGTCCCCTCCCAACACTGTCCCTGCCACAGAGCAGCAATGGCCACGGCCCTGGACTGAGACAGGGTCAGACAGAATCTGGCATTGGTGACTCAGTGTCAGAGCTGGAGGAACAGGATTCCATACAGGCAAGCACATAGCAAACCCAGCTGGCACCAGCCCCTGAAATGGATGAACCAGGCAGGAAAAATAAAGCAAAGAAAGTCAGAGTGAAAAGAAGTCAATGGAAGGTCATGTCCAAACTGAGTCCTCCACAGGTTACAGAAGTTACTAGAGTCACCATCCAGAAATCTTAGAATGTTCCCTTTGTCATCGTAAGGTCATATGTCTACAAGAGCCCAGCTTTAGACACACATGATTTTGAGGGAAGAAGCCAAGGTCAGGGGCCTATCTCAGCAAGCATAGCTAGCAGCTGCTGAGAAATTCAAAGTTCAAGGTGAACCTGTCCAGAACATTCAAGAAAAAGAGAGACTCCAACTGCATCAGAGGAGAGTGAAGAGAAGGAAGTTAAGGAAACAGATGTGGACATTTGGGCCATAGGACTGATCACGTCAGAAGCAAACGTGTCAAGCGCGAAGGCGGCTAAGCCCTGAGGAACAACAGTAATGGCCTTGTAGCTGCTATTATGGAATTAACAAAGTAACCAACCGAAAATAAGGACTCTTATTTACTTTGGTGCTTCAAAAGAGTGACTGTCGTTTGGTTTTACACTTTTGCTGTTTCCATCATTAATATAAGTGCGGCTTCTGTTTCACTTTGTTTGGTCTATTGGTTCTCATGTAGCGATTCCGCTTTAGGAAATCATCAGAAAACACAAAGAAAAATTTCTGTATTTATGCTTAAACAAATATTCTTGAAATATAAAAAAAAAACAACAAATGACAAACAGAAAAAAATGAAAAGAATAACAATACTCTAAATGTCCTAGGAGAAAAAAATAAACAGGACCTCCATATAATGTAGTGTCATCTTTTGGCAGGGTCATTGAGCACAATGGTCAAGAAGGAATTCTTGAGATGGTTTATGGTGCAAATAGGTGTTTTTATTTTAGCATGGGGACAGGACCTGTGGGCAGAAAGAGTGGCACTGGGATTGTGAGGAGTGACTGATTAAATAGCGTTTTCCATCCTATGGAGGGGAACATGACATTAGGGCTCAAGGAAATTGTGTCTATAGGTTCCTGGAGGCCTGGCTATTATTAAGCTTGTGTTTTACTTGTAAATCATTAAGACAGTTACAAACTGTGATGGAGTTTCATGTCCTGCAGGACTGCGATCTTTATCAGTTAACCATTTGTTTCTTCCCCGCCTTTTGTTCTTGGGCAGCCATGAGTGCCTGAGGAATGTCACATATATTGCACTGTTGGTGGGGGCAGGGGTGGTATGTGGGGTGTCAGCTTGCCTTTTGCACTCTCATCAATCTCACCATTAAAAAGTATACTTTAGAAGGATACAAGAAAATGATCAAAATATGCTGTCTGTAGAGTAGACTTCCCTTAGCTGAGCCATAATGTTTGGGAGGACTACAGGACTTAGTTGACTCACTAAAGGAAATCTTTCTGATAAGTATGCATTCCTAAAGACTAGCCTGTGGAGAAGATTTCATATTCTGTAAAGGGTGTTCCTATTATGATGAAGGTATTCTGGGTCCTTTTGTCCCCTCCTATAGGCCTCAGTCAGTCTCTCTCTGGCTCACCTTCCACCCCCATACCCTCACCAAAACCCCTCTTCTTCTTTGTCTTTGCCGAGGGTGTTGGGGGAAGAGCTCCCTTGCTTCCAGCCCTTCAGGGAGAAGCATTTATGAAACAAAAAGAAAGCTTTTATTTGCATACCCTAACTTTGCTCTCTAAGCGAGACCCCTCTTTGACTCCCCTTCTGCTGCATTGTTATTTCAATGGAGATTATGGCTCTTTTCCTGCTCTTACTGAAGACCCTTCCTGGGAAGGGGTTTCTGGAAGGGACAGAAAAGCCCCAACACTACAAGGGCACGTTTGTTATGCCTGGGTAATAGCATCAGCCATCACTGTTTTTTCTATTTTGTTTTCTGTATTTTTCTGAATTTTAACAAATAATATATGTAGGGAAGGAAAGATAATTTTCCCTCTACTCTTCTAGGTTCTTGGCTGAGAACTCCCCCCTCCCCCCGTAATAAAAGATTAACAGGAGAAGAACAAATGGAAGTTTAATCTTGTATATACAAGGGAGAGACACCCCACCACACACACATCACCTTTAAGCTAAAGACAGAAGGATGCTAGGGGGAGGTGTCCAGGAAAAGCTCAGGAAATAAGGTGCAGCTTGTTATGTAGATCTAAACGGAAGCCTTATCCATTGACAAGATTCTCCAAATGGGATTTAAAGTCATCCTCCTGGTACCAGAGGGAAATACCCTTAACACATGCAGATTTTCCCTCCTAAATGTAAATACCTCTTAAGAGAGGGTAACCTCTTTATTTTCCAGAGCTTTTGCAATGGCTGATTTTTCTTAAAAAAAAAAAAAAATCAGCTCAAGATAACCTTTAGGCCAAAGAGGTATATTTTGGGGTGGCATGTTTGGCTCCCCTTCTTATAAAAAAATCTGAAAAAAATATAATCAATGTTATTAATTTTTTTTCTCTTTTTGTCTTAAGAGTTACTAACCTGATGTCTGATGATTAGGGATTTCTTCTGAGTGGTTTTGTTTTTAAACCCACTTTATGAGGATTACATTTTCCTCTACCAGTAGAATTTTTCCTTTTCGTTACTACCGCCTCTCCTAGAAATACAGGTGTCATTCCCATTGCTCTCGTCAAAATATTTGTTGTGGTTTAGTACGTGAATTTCAGCATAAATTAGATAAGCATGTCCCTCTATTTTTGGAGTTTTGAAGTCTAAATCATTGTGAGTTCATAATTCTTCACGTCTAATTTTTAGCTTCCATAAAGCTAATGTCAAAACCAAAATATTCTTTGAAATCAGTGGGATGTTTGTTCACTGAGCATTGGAAAAGATGAAAAATAAGCCAAAAGTGACTCTCACCAGTTCGTGAGGAGTTTCCTTTCGCACATGCATTACTTTCAATCTATTTTAAATTAGCTCTTTAAGCATGTGTTCTTGTATTATGTATTGCCGGTCCAATTGGTCTTTGGACCCTGTCCTTCTTTCCTAATTGTTTCTACTTCTTTCAAAATGAAAAAAAAATAAGAAACTTAAATATTTAACTTCTCACTTTTTTACTTCTTCTGAAACTTTTCAGAATATCCTTCTTTGTGTAATTTATAATTTCCTTTTCGGTGTTGCTTTTAAAATTTTAACTGTTCCTCCTATACTCACGTTTGCAGAAGAGTTTTGCAGTTATTTGGGGTGGGACCTTGGTATTATTGACGTCTGGGGCCAGACAGGTTTTCTTTGAAGGAGCTGTTCTGTGTATGGTCGGTGACTTAGCAGCACCATGCTCTCTACCCAACTCCTTTCCAGAAGCACTACCTGCTGATTGCGACACCCCAACACATCTCTTTGATATCTCTCCCAATCGAACAGGGGCCCCCAAATGCGGGGCAACCCAGTAGGGTGGAAGCCAGCAGCGCGGGTGGTGAAAGGATTCACCCAAGGCAGACCAAAGGAGCTAGGAGTTTATTGAATCCACCACAAGGGGGCGGTGGGCAGGACAGCAGGGAGAGGATGTCTGCCAGGAGGCAGTGGATGGGGGTCGTATTTAAAGCAGGAAGGCGGATGCATGCAGTTTTCTTTTTCTTTTTCGTTTCTTCTTTCTTTCTTTCTTTCTTTCTTTCTTTCTTTCTTTCTTTCTTTCTTTCTTTCTTTCTCTTTCTTTCTTTCTTTCTTTCTCTCTCTCTCTCTCTCTTTCTTTCTTTCTTTTTTTTTTTTTTTTGCCTGTGCCTGGTTGTAGGTAAGCCCTTGGTTAGTCAGGGCCTGTGGATATTTTGGGTAGATTGCCTGATGGGCCTGTGTGTATTCAGCTTGGGGGTCACCGAGGGCCCTTTTGCCTTGATCAAGTTTCCATTGCTCAAGCCAGTTGCCTAAAATGCAGCCTCTAGAGTCTCCAGAATGGACAAGTATCCCCTAGGCATGGAAGACACAAGTGGGCAAAGTTGC
Source organism: Ailuropoda melanoleuca (assembly GCF_002007445.2). Classification (NCBI taxonomy): domain Eukaryota; kingdom Metazoa; phylum Chordata; class Mammalia; order Carnivora; family Ursidae; genus Ailuropoda; species Ailuropoda melanoleuca. Next base: position 134,522,226 of record NC_048220.1, read on the forward strand.
TCCCTGTGGGGAACCACAGAATTAGGGTGAGTTTTAGGCTTGTGTTGCCATTTTTCAATCATGATGTTTAAATGAATTATTCTCTGAAACATGAAAGTGAATAAGCCTTTTACATCCAGATTTTTTTTTTTTTAGGTAGTACACAGGTAAGAGCCTAGGAAGTATCATACTTACTCAACTTAATGACCCTTCATTTCTATGATTTTCTGTCTAGCACTGGCATCAAAAGACAATTTTGAAAGAGTATGGCCATGTTACGTCATTCTGTCAATCTCAAAAGGTCAAGCATATAACACTCCTACCTTCCCAGAGCCCTATCCTAACACTCCCTGCTACTCAGGAGCAGAGACGTAAAAATGTGGATGAAAGTCAAGTTTACCTCTATTAAAAACAAGACATCAGACCCCAAATGGAGTCTCTTATGCTAAACACCACATTACCAATCCAAAACTGAATTATGGTTTCTGTTCTCCAGGAAGTGGAATCTTAAACCTGTCAGTCAGGAATCAGCAGATAGACCCCTGCCAGTGTCTAAGGGAAAGTGACCTTCAATAACCAACCCACTTTTTTGCCCAGTATAACTTTCTGGCTTCTGCTCCCTTCTGCCTGTCAAAGTCTTTCATTTCGTACAGCTTCTCAGAGCTCCTTTCTGTCTGCTGGATTGGGTGCTACCAGATTAGTATTGATTTTTGCTCAAACTCAACATTTTTAATAGGCCTCCATTTATCTTTTAACACTATACTCCCACGTTCACTGCAGCATTATTCATGATAGCCGAGATATATAAATGGATGGAGAATATGTGATCTACATATGTGATAGAATATCACTTAGCCTTAAAAAAAGAAAGAAATCCTGCCATTTGCAACAACATGGATAGACCTTGAGGATATTACGCTAAGTGAAATAAGTCAGACAGAGGAAGACAAATATTTTATGATCTCACTTGTATATGGATCCAGAATCACAGAAGCAGAGGGTAGAAGTGTGGTTAAACATGGAGGGTTTTTTTTTTTTTTTAAGTGGTGAGACTACGTTGATGATCTTAAGCCACCTCTGGCAGGAGAAATTTCTTTTTTTTTTTTTTTTAAAGATTTTTATTTATTTATTTGACAGAGATAGAGACAGCCAGCGAGAGAGGGAACACAAGCAGGGGGAGTGGGAGAGGAAGAAGCAGGCTCATAGAGGAGGAGCCTGATGTGGGGCTCGACCCATACCGATGGGATCACACCCTGAGCTGAAGGCAGACGCTTAAGCGCTGTGCCACCCAGGCGCCCCTAGAAATTTCTTTTTTTGGTCCGCTATGAGTTAGATAGCATGGGAGGCGTATAGCAAAGTAGTTCAGGAGATGGGCTTGGGAGTCAGATGGCCTCTGAGGCTTACTAGCTGCCTGAATGGGCACCACTCACTGTCTCTGGCCTTACTTTCCTCATCAGTAGAAATGAAGATAATTGCACCTGCTCCACAGCGCTGTGGTGAAGATTGAATAAATTAACACATGTTCAGCGCTTGGAATGGTGCCTGACCCAGTAAATGATCAATCAATTTCAGTTATCGTTGGTAAGTGCAAGAGAATTGTTCATGTAGTTAAAGGTTCATTCATTTTTAACATAAATCTTCTTTGAAAGTGCTACAATCACTTCATTTCTCTTGTTCATTATATATAATTTTTTTGGCTACCCATTACATACCAATGCATTTGTACTTAGCGCTGGGAGCAAACCGTAAATTTCATATGCATATAAATGATCTGGCCTCAATAATTTAGGATCTGCTGGTGGAGAGAGACAAGCAGAGAGAGTAAGAGGAGGGCGCTGTGGCCCAGGCTCACAAGGGCCCTGCGTGATCTCCGCTCCACTCAGGAGGGGGACACAGAGGGCTGCCCAAAGGAGTCTCAAAACTTTTTAGGGATGCCTCGGTGGCACAGTCAATTAAGCATCCGACTCTTGGTTTCAGCTCAGGTCGTGATCTCAGGGTCTTGAGATCAGGCCCCGCATCTGGTTCTGAGTCGTCTTGAGACTCTCCTTTTCTCGCTGCCCCTCGCCCCCCCCACTCTCTCTCTAAAATAAATAAATCAACCTTAAAAAAAAGTCCAACTTCTTTTTTTTTTTTTTTAAAAGATTTTATTTATTTATTCGACAGAGATAGAGACAGACAGCAAGAGACGGAACACAAGCAGGGGGAGTGGGAGAGGAAGAAGCAGGCTCATAGCAGAGGAGCTTGATGTGGGGCTCAATCCCATAACACCAGGATCACGCCCTGAGCTGAAGGAAGACGCTAAACCGCTGTGCCACCCAGGCGCCCCAAAAATCCAACTTCTTAATCTGGTTACTTTAAGTGGTAGAAATTTGTAATTAACAATATTGGAAGGAAATCTTTTGAACATGTCCCTCATCATTCTTTGCAGATTGCCCAGGTTGTAAACTTTTCTTGGAGAAATGCCCTTCATTATGAATACCAGACTACATTATGAATGCAAGACTACAAGGCAAACACCTTCAGTGGCTTAGTAAACTACATATAGGGCTATTTGCTCTTAAATGAACTCTTACTGCTAAGATTTTTATTTTTATTTATTTTTATACTTTATTTAAGAAAAAATAGTTTATTATTTTTCTTAGTAATACCTACAATATCTACATCCAACGTGGGGCTGGAACTCACAACCCCGAAATCCAGAGTGACATGTTCTTCGGACTAAGCCAGCAAGGCACCCCACTGCTAAGATTTTTAAATTACTGGGTCTGTTTCTTTGGGAGGAGAGCTGGAACGTGAGCCGTTGTTTTGCAAAGCTCCTACTCTGCTTACATTTCTAAATTTGTTATTTGTAATTTGCTCTGGATAGGGAAATCAAGCATAAGTATTAGGATTATATTGAAAATCAAATGTAACAGATCTAGTGGTTTCACTTGATAAGAAAGTAAAAGCATTAGTACCTGTGACTGGGGGTGGGCTTCAGTGGGCTTCTGGAGGCTGATTTGTTTATTTCATGGTTCTAGGTCACATTTGATGGAATAGTGACTTCTTGGTAATTAAATGGTCTAAATTCTTCTATGGTGATTATTTTTCCAACAGAGGAGTGCTCCTCTTCCAGTATTTCAGTATGTAGTAGGTTCACTTTTATCCTTCTTATCAGTGCCTTTATTTCTTATGAACCTGAATCATATTCTCAATCATCCTTCCTTGTCTCTACAGTCCTAATACTTAAGTCTGATATCCACAGCAGTTTCTCTAGCCTCTTGATTTTGTCAGTTGCTGAGATGGAAGCAAACGTGGTGCACTCCTATCTAGTCTTCAAAGTCCAGTTCAAATGACCCACTCTGAGAAACTTTTTCTTAGGACAATCATCTTTCTTGTGCAGAATTGTTTATATCTCTACTTCCATCATGCTTTTAATCTTTCTACTGTAACTCTTAATTTGCATAACATGTTTATGTCTCTGTGCCTATCTTTTTATTTGGACTATGGCTCTTTTGAGGTCAGGTCCATCCATCTCTCGAAGTCCAATATGCAAAAACTTGTCACTTGGCAATTATTGATTTTACAAAATATGGTGTTTTGTGGTTTGCACTCAATCCTTTTTTGATAATGCCTATCATTTGTAGGATCCTCCAATTCCCCCAACACTTATCCCCCCACCAGCATATTGAGCTCATGCTTATAGCATCAAAAATTATTTTTTAATTGTATTAACTTAGTCCACCTATTCAAAACTCCCTGCATTTAAGAAGCCTTGTATATAGCTGCAGGTTATAACTCTTGGTTTTGCATTTTAGTATGTTTTGGAGTGCAGTTTCATCTTGTTGACTTAGCTGGGAGGGGCTATGTTTGGGAGTTCTGTTGGATAGGAGGAAGGTGCTGACAAGTACTATAAAGCAAATGGACTAGAAGTCAAATTCCAAGATGCAGGGATGGTTGGCATCTGTTTGTATTTGTCAAAAAGTCGTTTCCCTGGAAACAAGCATTTCTCTTCCTTTGAGGAGTTGCTGTTTGGCCATACCAACCATGTCATTCTGTTGAAGTTTAACTTTGGTGATTGGTCAGCAGCTCTTGATCCAGACTGAGTCACAGTCTTTTTCTGAAACTTTTAAAGTCTGGAAAAGGGGTAGGTTGGGGTAGGGTTGGAGATGGGACATGGAATTTGTGATCTGGTGTAAACATGGAGTTTCTTCCTCTTGTCTGAACAAGGACCCTCTAAGAGGAATAAGAGCAGACCAGTTCTCCTCATGGAGGCAGAGGCCCTGTAGAAGAAAGAGAGAGCCTAGAATTCTATGAGTAAAGTAACCAGGGTTCAGGTCAGTACCCAGTTGAAGCCAAGCTCCAGCACAGCATCCTTGTATGTTTCTGGCTTCATGGCTCCGCTCTTCTCAGAATGGTGGTGAAACTGACCTGGTGTCCAAGTGGTTAAGAGAAGTATCCTGAGGGAGAGTGGGCAAGGGAGTGGGAAAGGGAGAAGACAAAGGAAATGTGGGTGTCTCACTGTACATACTTCCTTCATTAATTTATATTTATAAGTAATCTCTACACCCCATGTGGGGCTCAAACTCACAACCCCAAGATCAAGAGTCACATGCTTTACTGACTGAGCCAGCCAGCCCTCATACTTACTAATTCTGGATTGAACCTTAGGGACTCTGATAAAGGTATCCGTAGAAGAGTTTGTCTAGCAAACTAATTTTCTGCTCTCCATCCAAACATCATGGAAGCATAGCTATCTTTAAGTTATTTATGGAACTCTATCAAAAACTTTAAAAAAGTAAATAATATTTCTTTTGAAGTAAGATTTCAGTTAATATTTATTTATTTGATCCACATTTATTGAGTTTCCACTAATATCAGCCATCACAGTACATGCTTCAGAGAAAAGGTCCATTTAAACAGACGGACTTGAATTCCAAGTAGCTTACAATCTAGCACAAGAGTGAAAACAATCCAGATAAGTGCATACCTTACCACAATGCAAGGCATGATGTGATAAAGGTCAGAAAAAATCTACCTAATTTAATGTGTCAGTTTGGTATAGAAATAGATGATTTTCAGCTGAGGGGAATCAGGGCTGGCTTTATTCCAGGTCCTTTGAAAGCTTGGGTGGCCCTTTTGGGTTATGCTGATTCGACTGCATTCCAGATCTCAGTCAGGTTTAGAATATTCAGTATACATAATAATTCAACATATTTCTATGCCTTCAACTTGTCTGGTAAAAATCCCTTCTGCATTACCAAGTTTCAAGGTAGCAAGACCAAGAGAGAAAATAATGTTTTGGGTTATTTTTTTTTTAATAATTTTTAAAATGCAGTATGATTCTTTACAAATCAAACATACCCTTAATACATTATTTTATTGTTTTGAAGGTCTCAGAGTACTGGGAGAAGATATAGGGTTTTGGGTAGAAATTAGGAAGCTAATTATATATAGCTTTGGTGATTTTGTATGCAGAGTTTAGATATCTGTTGAGTGTGCAAAGAAGATAACAGGTTCTGGGAGAGATGACAGGTCAAAGGAGGTTAGTGAGGATCAAGGCACCTAGGAAGGGTAGAGGGAGGACTGGCCAGTCAGCTTAGATTTGGAACCCTTTAGGAGTAGATGAGCCAGCAGGAACAGAAGACAATGGAGAGGAGATGGAAGAGGCAGAGATAGAAAGACTTGAAGGAAAGTATGGTACCAAACTTATGAGTAGAATTGGTAAAGGCTAGAATGCAGTGTTGTGTAAAATCATATGGGATGCATCATGAGCAATCAATTAGATTGGTCAGATATGGAGACCCATCTATCCATATTCCTTCACTTTCCTTTAAGACCAGGGGCATGCATTTTCAAATTTCTGACATCTTCATTGAATGTGAAATCAAGGTGTAGGGGAGGCAATATTTTCCCTTCTTCCCCTCTAGGTTCTTTGGCTGGTCTACTAATCAAGATGAGACAGATTAATAGAAGAAAAACAAATTTAATTATGTAAGTATGGGAGCCCCATAAAATAGGACACTCAAAGGCAAATGACACAGTTGTGGCTTACAGGCCATCCTGAGCTAAGGAATGGAACAGGGACAATCACAGGACAATATGAAGGGCAGATATTTTGTAATTAGATGTTTGCCTTGCCACCTAACTTTTAGAAAAAAAGTTACCTTTGGTAGTAGTTCTGTTTCTGAGCCACCCTCCTTATCTAAATTCTTTAGGTAGTTAAGGGAGAGGTAAAAGTTTTTCTTGAATCTGCTGGGACCTTGACTGCCTTCACCCCAAAATAATGCACATGCTAAAATGACATATTTTGGGGTCATGTATTCTGTTCCCCATCAAAGGTCAATCAAGACTTTGATTTCACTTCTACATGGTAGCAAATGACTAGCTACAAATTGCTAAGAGAACAGCATAATTTTACTTGATTTGGTTATATGAACTATATAGTACACTATATCCTTCATTGTCCTACAGATTGCAATCTTACCTGGGCACTAGGGTTTAACCAGATGCACAGTGCCTTAAAGATAGGCTGGTTAGTGATTACCTGCTTGATTAACTGAATTATTCGTCTATTTGTTCAATAAATATTGGCTGAACACTACTCTGACCAGCCACTGTTCTAGGCACTGGGGACAGAACAGTGAACAAAAGTCTCCAATGGAACCAGTGTTTCAGCGGAAGATATTAGATAAGAAAAGAAGCAAACAAAATACACACAATATGTAAATGCAGGCATAACTCAGCGATATTGTGGGTTTGGTTGCAGACCCACCATAATAGAGCCAAATATCACAATACAGTGAGCCTAATGAGTTTTTTGGTGTCCCAGTGCATATAATAGTTATGTTCACACTATACTGTGGTCTATTAAGCATGCAATAGCATTATGTCTAAAAAAAAAAGTACATACCTTAATTAAAAAATACTTTATTGTTCAGCAGTGCTAACCATCATCTGAGCTTTCAGTGAGTTGTAATCACTGATCACCGTAACAAATATAATAAGGATTAAAACACATTTAAAATACTGTGAGAATTACCAAAATGTGACAAAAAACGCTAATGCTGTTGGAGAAATGGTGCCGACAGACTTGCTCAATGCAGGGTTGCCACAACCCTTCAATTTGTGAAAAACACAAGATCTGTGAAGCACCATGAAGTCAAGTGCAACACCACAAGGTAGGCCTGCATCTAATGTTGAGTAGTGACATGAGAAAGAATAAAACCAGGCAAGAGTTGGAGTTAAAATGGCAGTGAAGGAGTCTATTTCCCTTAGGAGGGTTAAGGATGGTCTTTTTGATGAGGTGCCACTGAGCAGCGATCTGAGTGAAGGGAGAGAGAGAGAAAGAGAGAGATAATGACTGGAAAGAGGAGTGAAGAGGGAGTATCCTTGGGAAATAGTAAGCTTGGAAGCTTAGTGTAGTAGGAATGAATAACAGGGAGGCAGTTTAGGGTGGGAGGGAAGGTATGGACATGTCTTGGAGATGTAGCCAGAAGCTAGATTGAAGACTTGGAGGGCATGCTAAGATTCGATATTGCACGAAGCACGATGGGAAGCCATTGGTGGGTACTGAGCAGGGGTGTACATGATTTAGCTTCCATTTGAATTGGATCATCCTGGCTGCTACAGGGGATGGATTCAAGAGTAAGAAGCAGGGTGATGAGAGGCTACTTTGATCTTCCTGGTGCACCATGATGGTAGTTTGAATTGGGATGGTGGGTGGTGAAAAGTAGTAGTAAAATTTGGAGTATATTTTGAACATACATCTGAAAGAATTTTTTGATACACTGAATGTATGATGTGAAATATTAAAGTCAAGGATGACTCCAAGGATTTTGGCTTAAGTAAGTGGACGAACAAATGACTAGCTGACTGGCATAATAAAGATTGGGGAATGAGCAGGTTTGGGATGTTGTTTGCTTTTGGACTGGGTTAGTTTGAAATGACTCTTCAGCATCTAAGTAGAGCAGTCAAGGAGACACTTTGATACGTGAGTCTGAGGTTCAGTGGAGAGGTTAGGAGATATAAATTGTGGAGTGGTCTGCACACAGCATTGCGTTGTAGGATACTGACACTGTTTTAGTACTGATGTACAACAGAGCTACACCCTGCATTGAAAACTCACAATACACAGATTGCACTTCACTATCCTCTTTAAAAAAATCACCCTCCCACCCATACAGCATAACCTTATTGCTCTATAACATAGAGTTCTTTTCTCTTAGATATCTGAAGGCAACTGAGAAGTCTGTGTATTGTACTCAGAGACCACAGAGACAAATTAGGGCACCCCACCCAAGTAGATATTCTCTAAAACATATTTCAAAAATATATAACCACTACCATGTGTCCCTGAATGTATTTATTCATTTTTTTAATCACTAAATTATTCATTATGTATAATGAATATTTGCTATGAATTTATATTTACAAATATGGCAAAGTATATAGCTTAAAGAACATTTGTCATCAATTTGGGAAAGAGGACAATGTCTCCATTAAATAATTTTGTGAAAATGAGAGATCATCTTAAACTAAATGTCAGGATTTATGGCATAAATACAAAATACAGAAGAATTTGAAGGACAGAAAAGCTAACCCCCCCAAAACAAATTAGTGTACCCCAAAGGTGCCAAGTGTACAATTCTGGAACACCTCAAAGAGCTTAACTTAAAAGAATTGAAAAGCAATTCTGAAGTACTCTTCAGGCTAACTCTCCTATTGCTAACCCTCCTATTGAAGGGCATTTCAAAGTCATCACACATAATCTAGCTTCAAGGTCATTCTGAAACCATTCTGACCTAGGGTAGCCTGAATTGTTTTATATCTAAAATTCCTAAAGTGACCCCAGAGGACAGATTCAGGATGTGGTAACAAGGGAAGTTCAAGGAGAATTCCTAAAGATATCCACTAATATCACTAAGTAACTTTTTGGGAGAGACTTGCCTGGGCCCCTCCTATCTCTCCTTCTTTCTTGGATTCAGCCCAGGAAACTCCTGGTATCTAAAGGGTTTGCAACTTCACAATGAAAGACCTGTTTTGGTGAAGGTCCATTTCCCTCTGTGTGTGTGTGAGGGGAGGGAGACATAATAAGGGAGATTTTAAGCATTTGTTATGTTATTTATAGCTTTCTTTTCCATATAGGTTGAAGCAGGTTGGATGTGCCTTTTAGTATTTGCTCAAATTGATAGAATTGCCTCTCCCCTCATTCATTTTTTAGTTGGTGGATGCATTTTGGCTACTGGATGCCTGTCCGTGGCTGCTCCTGCCCTGATCTTATCAGATGTTTGTGTCTCTATCATTTCTTTCACTTGGACATCAGTAGCTAGAGTGCTTCATCCTTTCTGTGCTCCCCAATGTTCTATATTTTTACAGCAGAGAATGCACTCAAAGTTACAAAGGTATTTTTCCTTGATCCAGTTAAGATTCCCTGAGTTAACTGAAGAAGGATCATGAACAAATAAATTTCCCTTTTTCAGGGAAGGGTCAGCTCTGGAGGTCAGAGAAGCTGGAAAAAATAATGTTCTTATGTGGCTACTCACTGTAGCAATGAAACTTAATTTTCTCGTACTGGAATTATTTTTCAGAAACAATCAACCAAGAGGACACGTCTAGCACTGGGGCTCTTTCCTCCTTTATCCATGCTACTCTGCTGTCTGCATCGTTCCACATTGTTTATACAGAATCCACAGCTGTTATGCTGCCCTTCAAATAATAATGGACTTTATCACACTGGGTAGAAATTTACTTGTTATAAATTGAATTATTTAGGGGTTTTTTAAAAGACAATTTAGAGAGCTTTTAATTCAGTAACTTAGGATCAAGGCTTCTGACTATCAGAAGACTGTGGCAGTCTACAAACGTGGCAATGTCATTTTGACAGGTGCAGACTGAAAATGAAAGCATATCTACAACCACATTTCTTCAATGCGATAAGTTCTGAGGGCATTCAGGGATTATTATTTTAAAAATATGCTTGCTGCCTGCCACTCTGCTACCAAAAATAAGCTAGGCTGAGGGGGGCTAAGTGTTAGAGGACATTCCTGGGAAGTATTTCATTTGAACCATTTGTGACAAAGCATTTCTGAACTCTTTTTTACTACCTTCTTTCTCTGCTTTGCAGCCAAGCCAGTTTATGTCAAAAGAGCTGGGACTGGTTTTTGTTTGTTTCTTTCTTTTAACCAAATATACTTTTTATTGCCAAAATATGTAATGGACAAATTAATTTAAGCTGGTAGTTTATCTCAGTCGTATCAGAGCATCTAACTATTAATGGGAGTCAGCACCATCAAACATACCATGTACTGTAATACTGCTTTAGGAGACATGATAGAGGATTAGGGGAAAAAAAATCATTGAGTGTTTGAGCCGGTAAATCTGAAGCCAGGGAGCTCAAAAGTTCTTTAATAGTCTGGTGACCTTGAACTTACTTTGCCTATCTGATCCTGGGTCATCAGCTATGAAACGCAGCCCAAAATGCCTGCCCAGAGAGAGTCGATTATTGTTAGAATAGTGAAAATCACCATTGATTTGGATAGGCACATTGCACTATATAAACCCAATGCTTCACGAGTTTCCACTGAACGGGCTTGGAAACTACTGCCTGTGCACGCTTTTACGTCCAGTTCCCTGCAGGTATGGCAGTTTATTTTCAGAAAAGAACGAGGGGAAAGTTGCCCTGCCCATAGAACAGCCCCAGAGAGGTTTTGCGGAGTGGAGGTACAGAGAACTGGCTTTGGGGTGCTTAAAATCCCGACCGGAGGACACAGCCACTTCTCCGGGAGGAGAGGTGTCATTCGAGTTCTTTATAAAAGGGCAAGGATGAAAGTGACCACCCGCCACACAGCGTGGCACCAGGGTTCACTGGGAGGAACCATTCCAGGAAATGACCCAAGATAGTGACAATGTCACTAAGATATTTACAAATACGCCGAATACTCACTGCAGGAGGGAGGGAGCGAGGAGGACTCGGGGAAGATTCAGGGGCGAGACGGACAGTGGGAGGGATACAGGTTCCAGAGGCTTCGGTTTTTAGGGCTCTGGTGGATCTGTGAGAGTGCCCTTGAGGAACAAGGCTCTGAGAGGGCTGGGAGCAATCGCCGGGCAGCGGCGGTTACAGTCAGTCCCCAGGGCTCGCGCACTCTTTCCCGGGCACCCGCTCAGGCAGTTCCCGCGAGCCCAGGGCAGCAGCCTGCAGCCTCCAACTCCCACGAGGGTCTCGGGTTCGACCATCCCGGCCCCACCCAGACCGCCGCTGCCGCATCCCACTTGCCTTCCCAGTAACGGTTTCTGGACCCGTGGCCTCCGACCCCTCCCCCCTCTCCCGGTTCCCGAGAGCCGCAGTGCCGCGCAGTTTGGAGAGGGGTAATCCGCCCCGGAACCGACGTGAGCTGCCCCGGGGCGGGGTCCGTGGAGGCGGCTCGGGGATCTCCCCTTCCTGAACTCCGGCCCGAGGTCTCTGCACCCCAGCCGGGGTTTGCACCCGCCGCCCCCACATCCCCCGCCCTCCCCCGGAACGCC
>NC_048220.1:134534130-134623049 GCF_002007445.2 Ailuropoda melanoleuca
GCCGGCGCCCCTGCCGCCCGCCGGCCAGGAGGTGTCGGCGGCTGGCGACTCCGGGGAAGGTCCGAGGCGCCTTCCGGAGGCGGCAGTCCCTGAGGCGGCGGCAGCGGGGAAGGGCGTCCCCGGGGAGCCTGAGGCCGGCGCGGGCGGGGAGGGCGAGCGGCGGGGCGCCGGCGACCAGCCCGAGACGCGCTCGGTGTGTAGCAGCCGCAGCAGCAGCAGCGGCGGTGGCGACCAGCGCGCCGGGCACCAGCACCAGCACCACCAGCCCATCTGCAAGATCTGCTTCCAGGGCGCGGAGCAGGTAAGGCCCTGCGGGACCTCGGAGCAGCTGGCAGTGGGCTCTGGTCAGGACTGGACCGGCTCCTGCCCTGGACGATCGACCTTTCAGCACCACGGACAGCGCTCGCCTTCCCTGTTCCTCGCCATCCCTGCTTGTCTGTCTGGCCAACTAAGCTGCTACTTGTGTTCCCTTTTCCCTTTCTCTGAAGGAAGATGAAAATGACCCGGTGGCGAATGCAGGTTTAATTTGATTTACACTTATTTTTTTTTCCTACCTGGTTTTGCAGTTACTCATTCCTCAGGTGCTTTAATGATCATGCCCTAAGTATCTCTTTTGTGAATTGCTAAGTGGATTTTGGTTTATATGTAGAAACGAACCTATATCCCTTTTTCTACAAATGTATCCTGAGGAAGTCTTAGAATACAGTCTGGGGGTGAGTCATGCCTAAACCAGAAAGGGCAGGGTCTTCACATATTGCAAATTGTTGACTTGATCTCACTGATATGAAGAGCGTATTAGTTTTTACAAGAGAAATAGGAATGTACTTTGACCTTGTGAAAGAAAGCCTATTTAGCTAACAATGTATTTTATATTTTGTTAGAAACATAAATTAAAAACTAAAATTAAAAACTTCATTACAGGTGGATGCAAACTTACATGAGAGTGATCATGGAGACAACAGGATATCTCTTACAAAATGTGTGGTCTGAGAAAACATTAGGTTTAATATTTTTAAAAGTAAGGAAATTGCGTAAGAATATGCAGGCTTTCAGGAATATAGTGCCCTAAGTCAATATTTATGATGCTACATTTAGAAAAAAATAAAAGCATAATGCTATTGCAAGCTACTTTCTGGGATGCCATGCATTTCTTCTTTAGCAATGATTAAGAATAACTGCAGAGGAAATGCATCTGACCATCCACTTAAAAGTTATTAAAGAGATTTAATAGTACAGCTTTCCCCCAAGGGTATTGGGAGCTCTATCTTGCAGACATTTTGTATGTTGGTAGAACATTTATGTCATAACTCCAAGCAATATCTTTGAAATAGTTTTAAGACTTAAGTTTCATTCCCATCAGAGATATAAAAATTTAATTTTATTTTCTAAGATAGTTTGATGCTTGTATCCTTCTGGGTAAATGGCTTTGAAAGAAAAGAAAGCAAGTGTTAAGTTTTTTTTTTTTTTTTTTTAAATAGAGACATGAGTATAAATATTCACATGAGCTGGTTTCTTTTCAGGGAGAGTTGTTAAACCCCTGCCGCTGTGACGGGTCAGTTCGATACACACATCAGCTGTGCCTGCTAAAGTGGATCAGCGAGAGGGGTTCCTGGACTTGTGAGCTCTGCTGTTACAGATACCATGTCATAGCCATTAAAATGAAACAACCTTGCCAGGTAAACACTCGTGACTTTTTTCCCCAGAAATGATTTTACTAAACATGTGTGCCCTTGAGTTTAGTTGCTACTAAGGTTATTTACATATGCTACTTACAAACATTTTATACAAATCAAAATAAAGCCAAGATTTAGAATTTATTGAGTTGTGCTTTGAGAAATCTGAGACATTATTATCTGAGAAACTCAGGAGACATTTTATTCAAATGGTTTCCTTTATTAATTTGTTGCTTTTTGATAAACTTATGCCCATCTTTGTTTCTAAAAGGGCAAGTTGGTAAACTGTCTTATACTTCAATCAAATCAATTATTATTAATTAAAAACTTTACACAATTTATTTTAATAATATTTTTGTTAATTTAAGCATTGAAGCCCAGAATGGACTCCATTTATGGGAGACACATGCAAGTAAAGCGGAACTTTACAATCTGGAAACTTCAGTTGAATCTATTAGTTTTAATCTGAAAACTTTTTTCACTTAACCAGGCTCTTTTTCATATGATGCTGCATTTGGAAGCTTTGGCTACTTTCATTTGCTGTGCTCAGCTACATAGTAGATGCAGAAGTATTTCCACAAGTTACTCTCAATAATACCACTGAAATTGTGTATATTCTTAAACTTTTTGTGTATAATCACATAAAACACAATACCCATAACCCTACAAATGCCCTTGGAAAAATAGACTTGGTTTTTTTCATGGTGGAACTGATTTAGATTCTTTGAATAGACTGGTGGGATGTAAAATTCAAGATATTAAGGATGACATATTAAATTAAAGCAGAATAGTGCGTATTTGATGAGATCTGGTAGTGACATGGGGCTGAAGTTAAGCAGATGTAAAAGAGTAGGTTCAAAACAGACAAAGGATGCAGTAGAAGGCAGAGGGGGGAGGGGATTGAAAAGTTAGGAGGGGAAGAAAGTCGTAAAATCTAATGTCCCTTGTTTCTGTTTAAATTAACAAATGTAGTTTGCATTGAGCAGTATAAAATAGGTGAAACTGTTAATGATTGCAGAGGGAACCTAGAAGCTGAATTACTACTGCATTAATAATTTAAATTTCATAGATTTTAATTTGTGCAGCCTTCGTATGGTTTGCAATTAATTTGCATCTCTGATAGTCATTATTTAAAGCATGATTAGCAGGCATGAGATGAAAATGTGGATTTTTTTCAAGTTGACCAAAGGCTTATAAATAATTTGGAGAGAAGAAGACTAACCAATGTGGATGAGTGATGCTGTCATGCCAAAGATAGGCACAAACCTGACACATGTTCCCAGAACCTCTAATTGATTGAAGTACCTGGATATCAATTTATGGATCTATCACAGTTGTCCTGAAAAACAGATGGAACCATGTCTGGATATAATGAAAAGAGTAGTGTCACTGGATCTACAGTAATTCTATGACTAGAAACATGGGGAGAGGAGAAAGGAGGAGTTTGGAACTCCAGTGAAAAGTCCCATGAGAAGCATTATTGCTGGATGTTCAAGAGCTCAAATAGAATGCTAAGTATTTCAGAAACTTATGGCTACCATATATTAACTCATGCGGGATGATTAATTTTGAAGTAAACAGAAATAGGTCCTTGATATAATTTGAAAATAGAGAAAAGACAAAGGGCTGGGGCAAAAAATACTGTTTAATAATTCTGTAGGAAAATGAATTGATGGCTACTATGGTTTGCTTCATTCATAAAACATGTCATTCAATATCATTTTAACAAAAGCAGTTCGCCAAGTTATATGACCAAAAAATTAAAAAAAAAAACCCAAAAACTAACCCAGTGTTACTAATATACTAGAATTAATTTTATTATGGCATATGCAAATACTACCCTGATCTGTAAGGTGACCTCTTTGTTAGAGTGAATTACAAAATGATATTTAGAAACAAAGTTGATATGAGTGTGATGATGGTAGCTTAGATCATGCCTGAGAAAGTAACTTTCCAGGACTATGTTATACGCATAAAAAACTCAGTACTCTTAATGAATGGAAATCAGTTATAAGGTTCCTAGAGTGTGGATTCTTCTACCTAGGAGCAATTTATTCTCAGATAAAGTTTTATTAATTGTCTGACATTTCTGTTACGGATGACCAACAAACGGAGCATTACTCTCATTTATGGTTTTCTACCTTGCTGGTGTGAGGCCTGTCATATTTAGCATGTATCACATTCGTGCTTTTATAACCTGGCAGAAATCCATTTCTTCATGGTGTAGGATCAAACAGGAAGTATATTTTGGCACCCCCCCTTCACTTGCCGTATCCCTCTGTCCTAAGTATAGAGCCCTCCATAGCTGTGAGTGGGTGGTTCCTTGGATGTAGAACAGAAGAGAGAATAAATAATAATATTAATAGAGAACATTTGCTGACTACTTACCCTGTGCCAGGCACTGTTCTAAGTGCTTTACATATGCTGATACTGATGTTTAATCTTCATAACAAGCCTATTAGGTAGGGAATAGTGTGATCACTATTTTACACAAATGGAAACTGAGACAGACACAGAAAAGTTACGTAACTTCTACTAGGTACATATCTGGTCAAAGGCAAAGGCAGGATTCAAATTTAGTCGGTCTGGCTCTGAGGTCCATGGTCTTAGCCTCCATGCCCCATAGTTCTCAGTTCCATCATAGCCATTTCTGGGCCTATCATGGCTTGTCCTGTGCAAAGCTGAGTCATTCAGGAACTGGTTTTAGCCTGCATCTCTAAGATGGTCTAGAAAGGCTTTGACTCTTTATTGTTGTATAACAAACCACCTCAAATACTTAGTGGTTTGAACGACAATCAGTTATGATCCCTTCAGAGCCTGGGTTGACTGAGGTCAGCTGGAAGGTTCTTCTCCATATGTGGTGCCAGCCTGGAGCCATAGTCATCCAGACGTTTGACTAGATTGGAGCATCCAGGATGGCTCACTCATATGACTTGTTCTTCATGCTGGCTGGTGGCTGGAAGCTCAGCCGGGCTGTCAACTGGTGCCTCAGTTTTCTTTCCCTGTGACTTGGATTTTTCACGGTATGCTGGTTGAGTTCCAGGCGCCTACAGATCTCTTAAGGCCCGATCTTGGAAGTGACATAGTTTCATGTATGCTGCATTCTCTTGATTAAAGCAAGTCACAGGACCAGCCCACATTCAAGAGAAGGGAAAATAGACTTCACCTTTGGAGTCCGCCCTCCTTTAAAGAGAGCAGCTATCTTTAATCCACAATAGGAGATAGCTTCAAAAAATAGCTCTATCTGCCTATCCTGGTCTCTGCGTCAAGTACTCGTTAGGCCTAGATAGGTCAACAGGCACTGCCATAACTTCCCTCCCAGCGCTCAGAAATAAAGAAAGCTTAAAAAAAAAAATGTGTGGGCGGTTGATTCCATCAGTGATGCTTGATGCATACTCTCAAGCACTTTCAGAAGTGATTACTACCATGAGGTACCTTGTGGTGCTCAGAGGGGTATGGGAATAGAGAAGGAAAAGGAGCAGCTAACCAGAAAGTGTGTGTGTTTGTGTGTGTGTGAGGGTCTTGTGCTGCAAAGAGTCTAAAACTTTAGTTTTACTTGTTTTTCTCGTTGAGATTAGAGTTCTTTGAGAACTTGGGTCTAAAATTCCCCATTCCTTTGGATTTTAGTGATGTTCAGCAACATGATCCAGTAGAAAACTGATGTATCTTCTAAACATATTTAAACCTTAATTGCTGTGTCATTAGCAGTAGGAGTTAATTAAGACATTCCAAGTAATTAACATGCATTTACCCTCCTACCTACTTGCAGAATCTATTTTATTGATTAACGTATTCAGGATGGTGCACTAATAATATTTTGAGAGTAAAAGCCAGTTCTGTTTTGAATCTCATAATATGGTATAAAATTAGTGGAATCTAAGGATATGTAAGATCAAATTTATCTTGAGATGTTGGTGACATTAACTAATTAAGCTATATTCAAGTTTATGAATGCTTTCAGTTCTTGTTCAAGAGATACAGATGTTTGAAGAGATAACATTTATTTGGTAACATATTGTATGGGAAACTTAAGACTTGTTATAAAAGATTGAACGCACTGCCTAAACACAGAAAAACACACTATAAATGGAAGGTACTCCCTGTGTTACCTTGCACAACTTAAAACTTGTGCCTCGTTAGCTCGTTTTTAAAAAGTGATCTCTAAACCCAGCATCGGGCTGGAATGTGGGACACTGAGATCAGGAGACACAGGCTCTACCAACTGAGCCAGCCAGGCGCCCCTGTTAACTCATCTTTAAAAGACCATAAGGGCACCTATTTTATCCACCATTTTGAGAACTAAATACATAATATATGTAAAGTGGTTAGAGTAGTGCCCAGCACATAGTAGGTGCCATTTTAATGTTGGCTCTGATTATTATTACTTGTTCATTCAGCTAACGGAGGGGACCTTCAGTCGCTCATGGGTCCCTGTTGTGTCCTTCAATCTCTTGTCACCAGCGTGAAGTTAAGGACTTCTCTTTCCGTATCATTCTTTTCCCCTGGATGTTCACCCCCTGCTTTTTCTGGGAGAGCCCATCTCAGTGTCTGAACAAATTTGTTTTCGTAAATAATGAATGAATCAGCATTTAGAAAACTCAGGGGTATAATGCGATATAATGATCTCAGCACACAGAAGCATATGTACTCTCCAGATATCCCTCCTCATGGGTCCCTATTGGAGTCTGCTCGTAATCAGAGTTATGAGATTCTCCCACAGGTAGCCAAGCCCAAAGCAGTGCTGTTCAGCTTCTCAGACATCATTTGTTTACACTTTGGAAATCCCCCTGCTGGGTGGGATGTGTGTGAGCAGGAGGAGGTTGGAGAAGCCCCAGAGATCCCTGGGGGGCGATCCCAAAGAGGCACAGACAGTTGGCAGAGCATCAGTCAGAGTGAATAGTGGTGTCCTTCAGCTTTCCTTCTTCCTGCCTTACTTAGAGTACCAAAGGAAAGGACTAGGAAGGAACTTGCCTTGGGCGGCATTGAGAGTTGCATGTGGGCCATATACCCTTGTGAATATTAGGCCCCTGGACATTTTTACTAGCCTGTAACATTATTATCGGCATTCTGCTTACAGCTTTTCCTTTCAACACTTACAGTGTGCTGTCCGCAACAGGTCTTCTCATAGCAGTAAGAATGACGGGAAAGTCTCCTGGGAGGGAGAAAGACTTGGGAGTGTTTTTCATTTTTATCCATATTCTTAAAAACGCTGGGGCTCATCATGACAATTTTGAATTAGAGAGGACATTGGCTCCAGGTAGGTTCCTAGGGACTCATGTTCTGGACCTTATTTGTAAAGTGTTTATAGAACTCTAACTTCTCAAGGAACCTGGAGTCATCATTTCCCTGAATGGCACTGTGTCATGAAAGGGGCGGTCTGCCTTCAGAAGTGATGTAGTCATTCTCACGATATAGCTGATGCACTAGAAGTTGGCAAGTTATTCTAGAAAATCGACCGTGATTTTGAAAACGCAATAAAACATCAGAGCATGAGCTTTATCAGTATTGCGTGCTGTCATTCGAGAACTACTTCAAGGCATTTGCATTTTATGGTTTAAAAATGTCTGCCTGCATATAACCTGTTTGGCATGGTGAGCCTCCCCCTTTCTTTTTTTTTCCTAAGTGTTGCTCTTACTAACATTCTCTGTAGGTTTACTAGCAAATGGCAAGCTGAGGAGAAGCTTTTCATTACCATGCCTGAACAACTGAGAAACAACATTAAAATGTAATATTTAAATGCATATGTTGGCATATTTTATAGATAATTAAAAATGTCAAAATAAACAAAGAACACATCATGAGGCAATTTGCTCGCCTTTGAAATTATTTTTGTTTCACTTGCTTACTAATTCTCAAAACACATGAATCTTCATTTTACTCACTGGAACAGATTAATGGTTCTCTGCTGAATAAAATATGTAAATTACACTTTGTGTACCACTTATAAGCCATCTTACTTATTGTATAGGCCACATGTACTGGGATTTTACAATTTGTCTCAAGGCCAGATTGTTCTGAGATGGTAGTTAAAAGAGACAGAGTCCATTTAGGTATCGTGTGCTGGTTTTGGCTTGTACCTTTTATCGAAAGAGAGTTGGGGATGGTGTTGCCCAGATGGATGATACTCTGTGAAACTGTCTTCTGCACACATTTGCTTTTGTACATTCCGTACCTCTTTTAAAGTGTATTTCAACTTGGATACCTTTCTGCTCTTTACTTTCTTGGCCCTTCTACCCAGTTGCCTGTAGAAGAAAGAACGCCTACCCCTACCCCCACCCCCGCTGGGGTGGAGCTGGGTGGACTTTTTGGTCAAAGCAAGTCATGGTAGCAAGACAATTTGGTAGTGGTTGGGTAAAAGATCCTTGCTATGGCTCCAAAATGTCTTCGCTTGATGACATTTATCTCGGTATGTAAACCAGGGGTTAGAAAATCTGTTCTATAAAGGGCCAGAGAGTAAATATTTTAGGCTTTGAGGGCCTAAAATATTATAGTTACTGTCTTAGCATGAAAGTAGTTATAAACATTGTATGAAGGAATGAGTGTGTCTGTGTTCCAGTAAGTCTTCACTTGTAGGCCCTGAAATTTGAATTTCATGTAACTTGAACGTGTCGGGAAATCATATCCTCCTTTTGTCCCCCCCAGCCCCAGCCATTTAAAATTTAAAAACTTGTGGGCAACACAAAAAGAGGTGATGAGCTGGATTGGGCCCACATGGATTTGGCAACAGTTTGCCAAGCCCTGATTTAAACAAATTGAGTATCGATATGGACATAGGTGTTTTCTGACCTCTTAGAAAATGAACTGGGTGAAATGTTCCAAAATTTGTATGTTTCTTTGTAATTTTGAGTGAAATCATCATAAACCTGTATCATTCAGAAAACGGTGGCACTGTATCTCCGTAACAAAATGCTATTAACTTAATACTAAATATTAAAACCATTGTTTCTTCCAGACCATTTCTTGGTTGTATCAGACTCAAACCCTCTGTTTCCAGGAGCAGCTTTAGTTAAGTTAGAAGCAGAAGGCAGAGACATCCCAAAATAAGCCTTCAACGTCCCTGGAATAGGCCACCTTCTCATCTCCTTGAGTTGTAGAATGCATTTTAGAGAGTGTTCACAGATCCATTCCCAAAGCAAGTCCTTCCAGGCTATCTGCAACTCAACAGGTATGCTTAGAATACCCCATTTTGAGTGTCTTAAAAAAATATTTAGTTTGATTGGGGTTTCCAAGCTTGCCTTCTAGGAGGACAAGCTTATCAGTGAGTGGGAAGGGTTTTAGAACAAATTTCGTAACACAGCTCAACATCGCTTGGGAAAACTTCTCTTTCTTGGTCACTCTGTGGTCATTCAGTGAATACTTGTGGAGTGAATGAATGAATGAATGAATGCAGAAGCGAATGTCTTGTAAGATGAACAGAACCATGGGGGTCATGTTCATATTCGTGAAGCGAGAACATGTCTTAGGAAAACGAGTTGCATTCGTTGCTCACATATCAGCCATCTACTGGCTGTTAGTTCTCAACTTGTTCTTAAATTGCTCTTCTAATAATTCTATTCCCAGTGTGCCACAGTGAAGTATGTTCAGTTGTTCAGAGCACAGGAAAAAGCCTTAAGAGTAATAGAGGGATCTATTTTTAAAATCTAAAATTAAAAAAAAAAGTTTCCAGAGAGACATGTCTGCTCTTTTCACAAAATAAAATGTCATGAAAAGAAACTCTGTGAATGTGGAATTACCCATGTATGACACACTTGCTTTCCTGAGATTGTCACTGGTTGACAGATTTCATTTAGGGTTTGTTCTGAGAATTTGAGTAATTTGTTGGAAATTTTGCTGTATGATCATGGGTATAGATGAGCTGCTGAGAATGTCTACTCGGTAGAATTTTTTGGGGTGGAATATGTCACCTGATTGAAAACAAGGTGACTTTTTTTTTTTTGACAAAAGGTCTATACAGTTGTAACATAACTTCAAACTTGCTTTTCCACCAGTGATAACAATACTCCAACACAGGGAGATGTAGCAAGAGAACAGACTATTCCTTCCTTGCTCATTTCCTGCTTGGTATGTGGCTTTGCCGTGATAAACTTGGCTTCCTTCTATTTTCGGACCCTGTAAGAGAAGAATGTGGTATGACTGAGGGCAAATCGAGTGTGCTTCTGACCCTTCAGAGCAGCAGGGAGGGGATCAACGGGAGGTAGTTGCCTATAATTACAAGTAAATGGATGGTAGAATCAGAGGTCTCTCCAGGAGAAGCTACACTGTGGCTTGTGCTTTCTGTATCCTTGGATATTTGTCAACATCTTCCCTGCGAGCATAACTTAGAGTTCAATAACTGCTCGGCATGATTTAGCCAAACGGAAGTCCCACGTAAGTAGAAGTGGATGGTCTCAGTGGGAAGTAGTCACCTGGAAGCGTTTCTATAGAGGTCAAGTCAATAAGAAAACTTACTGAGGATACATTTCTTATTCCATCCTTCCTTTTAGGTGTGGTATGCTCTGGAAACTACTATCCAAAAACTGTGCTCTCTCTCCAGTTTTTATCCCTTCAAGACAGTTCACTTTGATAACACTTGGGCAGTGTTTACTTATCATAGTAATAGAGTGTCATTGCCTTAATGTGCCTTTTGGTTTTGTTTCTCATTTTGGTATGCTAATTATGTGCAAGTGGCCAAAGCTTAATTTGGGCACAGGGGGCCCTCCCATATGCATTTAGCTCTAATTACAGGCACCCTCTTGGCACTCCTTTGTTATATATGGACGTGCACTTGTGCTGTCACGCTCATTTGTGTCATGACTCTGAGTTACAATATAGTTCAAATAAAGAAGAAACTATTTCAAGAAATGTATACAGTCTCGCCTTGGTTTGTTCAGCCTGTTAAAAAAAGATTTTTAAGAATGATAACGTTTCTCACAAGTATCAAGGAATTTTACTTATATTCTTGTGAAAGAATATTCCAGAATATTCCAGGAAATACTTTTGCTCTTTTCTACCCCCCCACTGCCTCCCCAGTATTAACTTCCTTTCTATGCTACATTGGCAATTTTTTTTACATAAATAAGTATGTAGGAGGAATCTCTTATTAATTAAAAAAAAAGAACTTAAAAAGTTTAGAGTAGAACAGAGCATAGGATTTCCTAGAAATATATTCAGCACTTAGTAAATATTTGTTTATGCTCATTCCATCTTTTTCTTCCTTTTCTCGATAACATCATCCCTTATTTTTTTAGTGGAAGCAAGTAGATGGGAGCTTGCCAGGGGAAGCTCCAGTCCTTTTAGAGAGGAGAGGTTATCGATCCTTACCCACATTGTATCCTCTAGGACCAAGCATTCCCAAGTTCAAACCTGGAAGTTGAAAGAAAATTTTGAATGTAAAACCACCGTTTCATCCTTTCTGAAACTGTTTTCCTTTATTTTTATGGTGGACTTTCAGTCCAAAGCTATAGCTTCTATTAAAGTCATTTTCAGATCTAGGCAAGACTTCTCAGCAATTTGAGAAGTCGTATAAAGAAGTGAAAAAACGCGAAGCCAACAAGACTATAAGTAATTGTGCCAGAATTTGTTGGGTAGCTTTGGATGGCACATGCTTCTTAGAGTATGGAGGGAAAGACTCTTGGATATTGAAAACTTTTTGAGTAATTTGGTGAAACATGTAACAGTGGGTGACTCATCTCCCTACCTCTTGCCTGCCTCTTCTCTCTGACCTGCATTCTACTGAGACTGAAGGTAGTAATTATTACAGAAAACAAAATTTGAAATAGAATATGCTACTTTCATTTTGGACATGATTAAGCTCTACTACAGTAAACATTAGCGGGAAGATACCAACCATTCTTTGAGTTGCTTATAGGGAAGATTTCAACGCTAAGTGATGATGAATGCGTGGAGATTGTTAATATAACAGGGCATAGCGATGGATTAATGTGTGTTTATTTTTGGTCTAGAAGATGATTTTACTCGTGTCAGGGGTTAGCCTCAAAATATTTCATCTTTGTTATTTCCTTTTTTCTTTCTTTCTTTTTTTTCTTTTCTTTTCTTTTCTTTTTTTTTTTTTGTTAGATTTCATTTATTTATTTGACAGAGATAGAGACAGCCAGCAAGAGAGGGAACACAAGCAGGGGGAGTGGGAGAGGAAGAAGCAGGCCTCCAGCGAAGGAGGCCGATGTGGGGCTCGATCCCAGAACACCGGGATCACGCCCTGAGCCCAAGGCAGACGCTCAACGACTGAGCCAACCAGGTGTCCCGATCTCCGATCTTTCTTATTTCCTAACAAGAATTATATAATCAATACTTTGTTGATTATGTTTTCCTGCATCTAACAAATTAACCACTATTATGTAGCAGGCACTGTTCTAGGCCCTAGAGCTACAGAGTTAGGTAAACCTTTGCTTCTTATTTTAAATCCTTGATGGTGAGGGATAGACTGTAAGCAAATAAATTTTAAAAACTAGGTAATTACAGATTATGTTGATACTTCTGGAAATAAACTGAGTGGTTAAAACAGGGCATGCTTATGTGAGCCATGTGGTCCTGGATTAGAGTTGGAGACACCAGTATAAATTCATGTTTTGCTTAAGATAGATACAAATATTTATAGATATTTGCTTATGCAGGGGTTAGTGTACACTCATCCATTTCCTAGCTCTGTCTGTTGAGAGGGCCTAATGGTAGTGACACTCCAGTAATAATAAACTCACCTAGCACCAGATCTTGGTTTGCAATACCATTTTCCAATAAAGGGGACCAGTCACATACAAAATGGTGTTCTTACACAAGATGAGACTGGAGTATCTTGTACCAGAAAGTGAAGAACTCAAAAAACAAAAGGATGGAGGCATAGCAAGGCAACATAAAGGCCAACCTTAAATGGCTAAATCTGGAACACTTTGAACAATGAAATAAATAATATAGTATTGGATTATAACTCAAACTATAACATAAACATCCATGAGTACATACTGATATAAATAAATGATTGAATAAGTGAGTGGAGGAGAAGAGACAAATCTCCCTAACTGAAGAATTCCAAATATTTTTTTTGCATATTGCATGCACCATGGAGTACTCCAGTTGTACGCTCCTGAGTGTGGGCTGTACTTAGTGACTTGCTTCCAAGAGTAGGTTGGTTACAAAGGTGGAAGGAGGCAGGGGAGTAACCTTCCAGTGGAGAAGCCTGGCAAATACCATATTAGCTGGGTGATAAGTGTTTACATTATCTGTGATAAGTCATATTCATAACATATGCTGTTGTTATGATGTGATGAGACTACTTTACCTCTATGGTCTTCCTTTTAAGAACCCATAACCTAGTCTAATAATGAGAAAAACATCAGCCCAAACCAAATTGGGGAGAGTCTACAAATACCTGACCAGGGCTCTTCCACACTGCAAAGGAAAAACAAGGAAAGTCCAAGAAACTGTCACAGACCAGAGGGAGCTAAAGAGATGTAACGACTAAATGTAATGTTGTGGTGTCCTGGATGGGATGCTGGAACAGAAAAGAAAGGACACTGGGGAAGAACTAGTGAAATCCTAGTAAAGTGTGGAGCTTAGTTAATAGTAATGTACCAGTGTTAGTGTATTAGTTGTGACAAATTTATCCTAGTAATGTAAGATGTTAACGAGGGAAACTGTATACAGAGTACAAAGGAGCTCTTTATATTAGCTTTGTAACTTTTATGTAAACCTAAAAATACTCCCAAATCCATTTTATTAGAAAAAAAGATTATGGGGAAGTCTAAGTATATCTAGGTAGGAGGGGTAGGGAAAGTCTTTCTGAGGAGACAACATCTAAGCTTAGACCTAAATGTTGATGAAAATCCTACCTTGAAAAACTCTTTGAAGAGCATGCTGAAGGAAGAGCAGCTAAACCAAAGACTCTAAGTAGGAAAGAGCTCGGTGTGTTGGAGGGAATAAAAAGAGGACCATGATGGAGGAGGAGCAAGTGATGTCATTGGGGAAGCAGGGGTGCACCTCACCATGTAGGCTATCATGAAGAATTTATGTTTCATTCTAAGAGCAAGGGGAAGACATTGGAAAGTCTCAGGCAGAGGAGAAATACAGTAGTAATAATAGATGTCTCTGATTGCTTTGTGGAGACTGGGTTGGAGAGAGGCTGGGCTGAGGCAGGAATGCTATTAGAAGGCTTCCTTGGTGGATGGGTGGGAGGGACATAACAGTAAGTCATGATGGCAGCAGAGAAGAGAGAAAGTGGATCCATTTGAAAAATGTTTGAAAGTTGAAGCAACAGGTGAGTTTTAATTTTGTTTTTGTTTTTTTGTAATTTATTTGATGACAAAATATCTGAACTGACTTGAGGCTACTGATGGTCTTTATCTAGCTATCAGTTAAGGTCAATATTCATGTGTTTTGCCACAGAAATATTGTGATTAGTTAATAGGATGTTGACCTAAACCTTGCTTAGTATATGGGATATTCCATTTATGTTGAAAATGCACCATGTCATATTTTAAAAATCTGGACAATTTCAAATTCTGAAACATATATGGCCCAAAGTATTTTGGGTAGGGGGTTTTGGCCTAACACATGGTCTGTTCTGGAGAATGTTCCGTGTACTTCGGAGAAGAATGCATATTCTGCTGTTGTTGAATGGTGTGTTCTATAAATGTCCTGGTGTAGTTGATTGATAGTGTTGTTCAAGGATTCTATTTTCTATTGATCTTCTGTCTAGTTGAAAGTGAGGTATTGAAATCTACAACTATTATTGAATTATCTATTTCTTCAATTCTGTCAGTTTTTGCTTTTTATATTTGAGGCTTTGTTATTAGAAGCAAATATGTTTATGAGTGTTATATCTTCTTGAAATATTGACTGTTTTATCATGACAAAATGTCCGTTGTCTGTAGTAACGATTTCTATCTTAAAGTCTATTTTGTCTATATTGTGGTACCAACCACTGGAGTGGCATAGCCACTCCAGCTCTCTTTTGGTTACTGTTTGGATATATATCCTTTTTCATCCTTTTATTTTCACCCCATTTGGTCTTTGAATCTAAAGTGTATCCCTGCAGGCAGCGTGTAGTTGGAGTCTTGGTGGGTAAGGGAGCTCGGACCTGCATATGGTTGTTCTTGGAATAGAGCCTTCTGAAAACCAATAAATGTTGTTGAGCTAGCTGCCTCTTCTTCTTCTTCTTTTTAAGATTTTATTTATTTATTGGACAGAAAGAGAGACACAGCAAGAGAGGGAACACCAGCAGGCTTCCTGCTGAGCAGGGAGCCCAATGCAGTACTCAATCTCAGGACCCTGGTATCATGACCTGAGCCGAAGGCAGACGCTTAACAACTGAGGCACCCAGGCGCCTCCTTGAGCTAGCTTCTTTGTGAAGTTATCAATTTAGGGAGAGTCTGTGATTCTACAATCATGGTGATTATGTGCTAAATGAGATTATGTGTTTCAAATCCCTAATCAAATCTTCTGTTAACCCCTGTATTTGTGCAGTTGTCCTCACCCAGAATCGTGAGGGAACTGTGTGATTTTTCATTATCTTCTCTTTCCCCAATCACCTGAGACTTGCTGTGAGTAATTGAGGAGTTGTGGGACTATGCTTTTTAAGTAAGTAAGAGATGACTATTGCCATTAGAAATATTCAGCTGCTTCTTCCAAGGTCTCCAGAGCCTCCCGGATAGGAGTATGGACACGATTAGTTTTTGTAACTTAGCCCATCGTTTTAAAAAATTTGTTACACATCTTCTAAAGGGGTTGAGATTATATGAGGGTCAGTGTGATATAATAGAAAGAAGTGTGTGCTTTTCAAGATGCAGACCAGGGTCCAAATTTTAGCTCAGCCACTTACCAAGCTGTGTGACCAGCAGCGATGCCATAGGTCTTAATTTCATCGTGTTGTTGGGAAAGTTAAATTGAGTAACATTTTCAGAGTTCTTGGCATGTGCTGGTGCTTTATTAATCCCAGACTTCTAACCTTGTTAGAACAAGACTTGTAACACATACAATTCTGCCAGATTTTTTATTTGTTGTTTATTCATTCTTTAAATAATACAAGAAATATTTAATTACTAATTGACAGGCACTGTTCTGGTACTAGGGATGAACAAAAGAGTAAACAAAGAAATAAAATCCCTGCCTTCAGAGGGCATACAATCCAGAGAGGGATAAATAAATAAACTTTAAATAAAATAATTAGAAAATGAGTTAGTGGTAAGTGCTAAGGAAAAAAATATTGGGCAAAGAAGGAGAGAGATGAAATCTTGGGAAGGAATGGTTAAATTTTTAGGTAGGTTGGTCAGAGAAGGTTTACCAATCCATGACCTTTGACTTTGATTCTCAGAATTTTTAAATTTATGGCTTTCTAGAAATAGGGTATGCTAGTGAATATTCACCATGAATAATTTTCCCACTGAAAGACATTTCATTCTGGATTTCAGTTTTCTATGAACTGGAAAGGTCAATATTTAGAACCTATAGTTTTTGAAATTGCATCAATATATTAAAAGCCTTGATAGTGGCCAGTTTCCTTAATCCATTGTAATATCCAGGATATCATGGTAAAGATTCAATACATTGGTTTTAGGAGCAAGGAAAAAGAGTACAATCAGATATTAAGAGAAGAAGTGATGTATTTTAGAGTCAGAGATGCTCATTTTGCTCTTCTGAATTTATTCACTGTTCCATCTACAGAATTATCAAGGGGTTATGATTTTAAAATAAAAACCATGATATATGAGAAATTCAGCTATTTTGGATTATAATTATTTTTTTAAAGTAATCTCTGTGCCTAATGTGGGGCTTGAGCTCACGACTCCGAGATCAAGAGTTGTATGTTTTGCTGACTGAGCCAGCTAGGCACCCCTGGATTACAATTCTTTTAAATAATGATATTTATAAGTATAGTGATAATAAAATGAGTAAAAATGAATATTGGGCCGTTTTTTTTTCCTGGTGTTGAAAACATACAATTTCTGAGGTGGATTGTTTTGAAGAGAAGCCCCATCATCTCATTGAATGTCATCTAGGAAACTTAGCTATTTCGAGAATGAATGTTTGAGGCCATGATTTTCAAGGTAATATAACTGGGAGATACTGAACATGAGTTGGCCACTATGAAAGTCATACACTGACTTAAAGAAGGGAAATAACTTTTTATGGTGTTTCTGGAACTATGGAAACTGACACCTGGGCTTCAAAAATCCATTTGGAATAAATGGCTTCCGTAACTCAGTGCAGCAGGATGCGGGGCAGCCCATCTTTTTTTTTTTTTTTTTAAATCTCTGCCATTGACAGAGAATATGAATATAAAGGAGTTTTGAAGGGTGAATGCTCCTTCTTTCTCTTCAGAAAACTTTTAATAATTTGGAGACATTTTGTTTGAGCTTCTGGTACTTATTCAACCAAAATGGAATGTTCAGTTCCCCAAATTTGATGGGAAATGTCATCCATAACTTACAACCCTTGGCTTTCAAAGGCCATAAGCAAAGTGGGTTATTAAGAATCCTTTATTCAGGAGAAAAATGATGGTCATTTCATGGGGAGTAAGATTTATATTTATCAACACATACAAGAGGGAAGATAGATCATGCTGAGAATAAGTATTGTTCATGGAGTCCCAATCTGGGTTTGTAGTGGATGAGTTTAGATCATCTGTTAAAAGTTTAAAGTCTTTCAAAATAAGTCAGTTAGTGGCAGGTCTTGAGGATTTATTGGAGCAAGAGTCTGAGTGTTGGTATCCCTTTCCCCAACTAGATGTCAGAAGACCTTCACTATGCAACTCCGCCCTCTAGTGTTTCCTGTTCACTCCAGTTACGTTCTTGAGATGTGTCTCAGGGCACAGAATTCCATCCATCACGTTAGAGGTGTTTCTCTACTTTTTTCATGCTATTTGAAAATAAATTTGGCCCAGGTTGCATTTACTTAATTGACATCTGTTATTGTTCACCTGATTTGTTTCAAAAAAGGTCCCTGTTTTTCTATTTGATTCAATTTGATTAAATCAAACATTTCTATTTTCTTTTTTCTTTTCTTTTCTTTCTTTTCTTTTCTTTTTTTTTTACACTTTGCAATTTGGGGAAGTTAAATTTTACTCTGTTCAGAGATTTCAGAATAGCCACTTCTTAAATACTTGAAGAGTACGAGGTACGTGAACTCAAGCAGAATGTTAAATCTATTTAAAGTGATTTTAGGGAGTGCATTCACATTTTGATTGTCCATTTACTATCTGGACACAACAAGTTTAAGTTGAAGATCATTACAGCACCTAGCGGTCTCTGTCAAAATATTTGCAATATATCGGTGATTAAGTATTATAGATATTTTTGTCAGCAGGACAAAAAAATATCCTTTATTTGGATTCATAAATATTGGAGCAGTTTTGTTATTTGAAAAACAGTGATTGCATTTTGGCTTTTTTTTGTTGTTGTTTTTGTTTGGCTTTAGTTTTTTTAAAGAGGGCCTTTTATTTTGCTTAGGGCAAAATTTTAAAAGAGTTAGATGAGAAGCAATGTCTTGATGTAAAACTTATGAACTATATTTGAAAATGAAGTTTTTAATTACTACTGATTGTCTTACTAATGGCAAGTCATCCTGCTTGAGGGAGAAAATTTTTCCAAGCAGCTTGAGTTCTTAGTTAACAGCCAGAGGAACTGTAATTAAGCAGTAACTAGGCACTGGCCATCTCCTGAGTTTCATCACTGGTGGGAGGGGATATGGAGAAGGAGTCTCTGGCTGGTTGTGAATCCCCAGGAAAGGCTCCATTACCCCAGAAAAAACTGGAAACTGAACAAAGAAATAGAGGAAGGAAAAAGGAGAGATAAGTAGAATTTTCTTTTTCTAAATGGGAAATATAATTTAAGCTTAGAGGTACAGGCATTTCAAAAACACTAATAGGGAGTGTTAGACAAATACTGTTTGTTTGGACTCACATGCATGTCCTTTCCCTATCAAGGAGGCCACAGTTACTCTTGTTTCCCACATAGTAAATATGATGTATTAGTTACTGAAAGTAAACGATGCATAAATACTCAAAAAACTTAGTTTGTAACACTGTCCCTGCCTCCTTGACTGAGTAACTCTTTTATCAAATAGTCCATGAGAGCATGGCAAAAGGTACGAGGAATGTTCTGTTTGGTCAGGGAAAACCATTTCAACTGTGGTTTCCAAGCATCTTCGGTGGGACTGGAGGAATATGCAGCTTCTGTTAGAGAATGATGTGGCCATAATGTTCATTAAATGTGTTTTAAATAGGGTTAAAGTGTGGGGGATTTTAAGTGACTAAAGAAATACATGAAGTAAAAACAATATCTTTTACATAAAAATGTACATATAGTGCTTTTGCCTTATCAAAAATTGAAATGTGTTTCTAGGCCAAAATAAATTTCAGAGAATACTTAAAAAGCCAAACATAATAATTGCATACATTAGCGTGGTTAATTTGAAGTTCAATGTGTTGGTAGCTAGTGTATATTTTAGTTTGAACAGCTAGAAAAATATTCTTCATCAGATTTTGATACAGTAAGATAAATGATTTATATCACTTATTAAGTATCTTTTTTTCTCTGTGCTACAAACCATAGGGTGCTAAATGACAAACACAGTAAATTAAAATTGTTTTGCATGGTCAATAACATGTTTTCAGCAGTTAAACCTTGAGTAAATGCTGAGCATATTAATTTTTGTGGCAATTTACAGCAAAGAGTTGGTGCAAAATTGGGACGGTTTTCAATAAAATAGCATAAAGTATCATTGAATGTAAGGAGAGAAATGCTTACATTGATGATATCTCTGCACTGCCTGTTCTGTATTAAAACCATTTCCTAGCAGCTCCAAGCTCACAGAAGGTGACTACTCCCATGAAGGACTAAGAGAATATTGGCCATTGTTGAAGGCAGTTTTAGTTTTAACTTGAAGACAAGGTCCTTACTTCAGATAAGGTGTTAACTCTACACGGGTACAGTTGTATGCTATGAAAAGTAATACAGAGCTCCTTATCGAGCATGGGTCTGAGTTTTTCTAGCACTTCAGACATGAGAGAGCTCACTTGTCATATACTATTGGAGTCTGATAATGGAATTTCTTCTAGATGTCTGATCAGAACCAAACTGTGACAGCAAAGTGACTATACCATAATGAAATGATACAATTATTCTCTTTTAACTTTTGTATAGTAAATCCATTCAGCACTCAGTGCAATGAATATATTGCTTTATTGGCTTCCAGATATTTGAGGATTAAAGCTGACTTGATTGCATAGCAAACAGGTATGGAAAGTGAGGTAGATTAGACACGTGTTTACTTTAAGCGAATCTCAATATGTCATTTCCAGGACCAAACGTATTTCTTATGCATGGTTGAGAGTGATCTGGAGTAGAGGGTTAAGGGTATGTTTGGGCGCCTCCCCACGGACACGCTTTCTCAGGCTGCCCGCGGCTGAACCTTGGATGAGCCTGGGAAACAAGCACGTTGTTACAAAGTTTGTGTCGTGCTACAGTGACTATTTCTGGAGAAACTTCCCGGTATTAGGAGCTGCCATTTATTGAGCACTTGTGCGCCAGGCACTTTGCAAAGGGCTTGAGAGGCGTTGCCCCATGTCCTTCCCAAACTGCTGTAAGGATGAGCAGTCTAGGGAAACGTATCTTCCTCTGAGGTGCTTCAGTTTAAGCTGTGCCAAGATTTACAGAATTACATTTAAATCAGTTTGGGAAAAGGGAAAGGACGGTTTCCAATCTGTGAGGGAGCCTGGATATTAGTTCACGAGCCAGCATGCATCACTGTGGGATTTGGGGTAAGTCTAATGATTCACTAAACTGTTTTAAACTACACAAATAATTCAGGAAAATGTGATATTGTTAAAATGTATGTTAAAATTTAAATAATCAGATAAGAAAGAAACCAGTAGAATAAAAATGGATAATCCCTCCTTTTATTTATCTCCCAGGCCCCACCCCCAATCCATTACCACCATCCTGGTGATCCCCTTAAGACTGTCTTTTCCCTTCTAAGACTTTCTGAAGAATTCATTTACATATATATTCAAATTCTGTGTATTTATAGTATTTCTCTTTCCCTATTACCTGCCTTGTTCTGTAATTTCTTTCACTTGACAGTGTATCAGTACATATGACCCTCTATTATTTTTTTTAACCAATGTATACTTCACAATAAATTTAACAATTTATTTAACAGTTTTCCTGTTGAGGGACATTTAGGTAGTTTATAAATTCTCACCACTGTAAAAATGCTGCAGTGAACTCTACACACACTGGGTGTATTACTGTAGAGTAGGGTCAAATGTGGAAATGTTGGGTTATGGAGTCTGTACCATTAAATTTTTGACATACTTCCAAATTGCCCACTGTTAGCATTGTATGAATATGACTTTCTATCAGCATTGTAGGACAGTGGCCATTTCTCCTATTCTGACCAACATGAGAAATTACCAATTATTAATTATTCATAAATTAATTATTAATGTTGCATAAAAGTGATATCTTATTATTTTGATTTACATTTCCCTGATTACTAGTGAGGTTGAATATTGCTTTTTACATTTACTGACCATTGGTATATCTCTGGGCCTGTGAATTATATGTTCATATCCTCTTTTTATTGAGATCAAGCTTATTAATTTTAAAAATTTATATTTACATCATTAAAATTTCCCCCCTTTTTTTGGCCAGCTTGATCTGTCAACTTCTGTTCTATAACTTACAATCTAATTAGGAGATAGAAATTAACAAATCATCATGCCATTAATTTTTAAACTCTATATTAGGATTATCCTTGTGTTTCTGATTTCTAGCTTAATTGCCTTGTGACTAGAAAACATAGATGTTGAATTCCTTCTGTCAGTATTGCTGAGACTTGAATTTTGACGAAGTATGTGGTTAATTTTTGCATTTATGTTTCGCAAGTGCTGGAAAAGAACATGTTTTCTCCAGTTGTTGGATGTAGTTTCTAAGGTTTGATTGGATTGTCTGGTAGGGCATGTTGCACCTCTTACAGAATTCTTTGAGTTCCTACCTAAGGTGAAACTAACAGATTTCCTGGACATGGTGCTACAAAAAGCTCTTCACGTTACTTCCTAACTGTGTCAGATATGATCTGTTTTAGATGCCAGTGGTGAATATCCAAACTGTGAAACTGAAAAGAGATAGGACTTTCTTTTTTCATAGAAGTGTCAGGTAAGATGCTCCTGGGCTGTGAAGGTGCTTCATGTGTCAGAGTCCAGGCTCTTCCTCTCTTATTGTCCTGATAATGTGACCTCCATTCCCAAGTTCATCTTATTGCCCAAAATGGCTACTTCACCTCCAGACATCATATCCATATGCCAGCTGGGAAGAAGGAAAAAGAGAGGAAAGCACATCCCTGTAGAAATGTGTCTACAGATGTCTAGAGGCCATTTCCCAGAAGGTGTGCACAGCACATCAGACTACGTCCCATGGGCTAGGGGTCGTATGGGCCACATGACTAACGATGACCACATTTAGCTTCAAGGCAAGCAAGGGAATGGGTGGTGTTCATTCTGGTCAGCCTGTGACCAACGGAATTTTGGGAATTTTTTTTAACAAGAAAGGAATGAATAGGTACTGAGCAACAGCTAGCAGTCTCTGCCATAGCCAGTTCTATCAGTGGTACATCCATCAGTGAATACTCAATTTTACCAAATACGAGTGTCTTGAGGTGTAAAGAATACTACACTTCATTTTGTGTGCAATCTTTGCTAAAATCCTTAGACTTTCACCTTTTCTGCATCCTAAAACACAACTTCTTAAGAGCCTCTCCACCTGTTTGCCAGCAGAGTGACGTTCGTGCTCCCAACATGGTGGTCAGGTCTTATTCGAGCTAGCCACGTCTCAGTTACCAAACGTATGTCCACTTCCATGCTTCTAGTAACCTGTAATCCTGCCAAGGAGTTATCCTCATTTCTCCAGCACAAACCACGAGTCCCCTCTTAGTTCCTGAGCCAAAGACACTCCTTTCTCATCTAGAAATGTCCCTTCTCTATTTCCTACGTGGCGAAGTTCCCTCTTGCTTTCCAAGTCTAATCTAAAAGCCACTTGTCGACCAAATCATCTTTAAACACTCCAGCATGTGTACAATCTTCTCTGCCTTGCAACTGCCACAGCACTGTAACTGTTTTCTGCTTCTGTGATGATGCACGCATTTTTATCTTGGCGCTCGAGGGCAGGACTGTACCCGAGTCAGTATTCTGTCCTCCAAAGGGCCCAGCCGTGTGTATAACATTGGACAATCCATCAAGAAAGGACATTAAGTGAATGATTGACTGCTTGTAAAATGTGTGCATTTAGTGTCATAATATTTATTTTATACAGTCTAAATTACCATATTACTTTAATGTAACTTACGCTCTGTGTGGTCCAAATGACATGGTTGCTGCTTGATCAGTGTAATAAGCTGAGAGATGCATTTAGTTCAAAGATAGCACAAGTAGCTGCAGGCGGCAGGAGAGAGCATGATACCACTTACTGGCACATCTTAATATTTGAATAGACTCATTCTTAGCCAAATAGAGGCAGCTGAGTTTAGAAACAATGCCAGTTCCTGCCATTGGCTTCATTGGGGGCACTTTATTCCATCAACTTTGGGAGGGAGTGATGAAACTTCTGGGGCTCCATTTGTGTCTCTGACTGAGGGTAAGAAGTGGATCCCCGATTTTGCTCTGAGAACTGTTTGTAGGCGATCTTATCTTGTGGCCTTCTACCTATCGTCTCAATCAGGATTTCTTGGTATCCGACTGCACCCCGCTAAAATTTGGCTAAGTTTCTTTAAGATGAATTAATAAACAGGGCTTGATATGCTTTGTGACGTTGCTCTTGATAACACTGTTAGCATTCTTAGGCCATATATATACTCAGAATGTGTAAGTTTTAACTATATTTTTCCATGTTGGTCTGAAAACTTGGAACAAATCTCAAGTTTGGACAGAAACTGAAAAATTTCTCTGTTAGACAGATGGGTAGGCAGGTGGAAACTGACTTGCATCATACCCATCATAAGCATATTAATTACTGTGTCTTTACCTTAAAAATACAAAATGCATTTGGCAAAAGTCATTTGTTTATAATAGAGCTGTGAGCGAAATAGAAATAAAAATATAAAGCTCAATTAAATCCTCTTCATGCTTANCTAAAAACCTCTTCATGCTTAATGACTGAGATAGTGGAAACACAGCTGGTACCATCTTACCTGAGGTTGTTCTGGAAGTACTAACTAATGCAGTTAGGAAAGAGAACCAAANAAGTTTTAACTATATTTTTCCATGTTGGTCTGAAAACTTGGAACAAATCTCAAGTTTGGACAGAAACTGAAAAATTTCTCTGTTAGACAGATGGGTAGGCAGGTGGAAACTGACTTGCATCATACCCATCATAAGCATATTAATTACTGTGTCTTTACCTTAAAAATACAAAATGCATTTGGCAAAAGTCATTTGTTTATAATAGAGCTGTGAGCGAAATAGAAATAAAAATATAAAGCTCAATTAAATCCTCTTCATGCTTAATGACTGAGATACTGGAGACACAGCTGGTACCATCTTACCTGAGGTTGTTCTGGAAGTACTAACTAATGCAGTTAGGAAAGAGAACCAAAAAATGGGCATTGCTGCCTTTTCCTCATGGTCAACATCAACAAAGAATACCATTCTTGGTCTTCACCCAAAAATGACAACAACAAAAAAGCCCCCAAAAAGTCACTATTATTTTATTTGCATTCCTTTGGTTAGTGGGGAGATTAGGTATCTTTTCTGGTTTTATTGGCAATGTTAAGAGTGAGATATGAAATGTTTACTTGTGGCAATAACTGGAGACATGGAAGGAAGAATTCTAATTGACATTGGTTTTCAATAGCTTCCATCTCTTTCTCTCTCTCTCTCTCACACACACACACACGCACACACACACACGCACACACACAGGCTCTTAAGGCAAAGNTTCTCTCTCGCTGGCTGTCTCTATCTCTGTCAAATAAATAAATAAAATCTTAAAAAAAAAAAAAGAGTGAGATATGAAATGTTTATTTGTGGCAATAACTGGAGACATGGAAGGAAGAATTCTAATTGACATTGGTTTTCAATAGCTTCCATCTCTCTCTCTCTCTCTCTCTCTCTCACACACACACACACACACACACGCACGCGCACACACACACACGCACACACACAGGCTCTTAAGGCAAAGATGCAAGACTGTAGGCTGCCAGGTTTTTGTCCTTCTAGGAGACAAAATAATGAATCAGTCTCGAAGAGTGGGGTATGGTGGGNAAATGTTTACTTGTGGCAATAACTGGAGACATGGAAGGAAGAATTCTAATTGACATTGGTTTTCAATAGCTTCCATCTCTTTCTCTCTCTCTCTCTCACACACACACACACGCACACACACACACGCACACACACAGGCTCTTAAGGCAAAGATGCAAGACCGTAGGCTGCCAGGTTTTTGTCCTTCTAGGAGACAAAATAATGAATCAGTCTCGAAGAGTGGGGTATGGTGGGGGAGTGGTTCTGGGAAAAGGATTTGGGGCCTATAAACTGATACTATGTTTTTGGAGAGTGGTCTAGAAATGTTTATCTGAATATAAAATAAAATATGTTCAGCTCTTTGTCTGGGCAATCATACCTCAAGAGGTTTACTCTGAGGATATAATTATACGAGTCTGAAATGATGTATGTGTGAGGGTATTGGTTTCAGCCTTGCTTGTGACAGAGAAATATTGAGAAAGAGCTAAATGCTCACGCATAAGAGCTGGCGGATGGTTATGCAGTGGAGTACTATGAAGCCAGTGAAATGTGTTGACTTGGAAGAATTTCCACAACCTATTGTTGAGGACAAAGAACAGGTTATAGAACCTGTGCGTGTTCTGATGCTACTTAGTAGTTGAATAGCTAGGTAGACCTGTATCTATATATCTAAACTTTTCTGTGAATGTATAGAGAGAGCTAGAAAAAAATGCTAAAAATATGGACATTGGTAATTAAAATCCAGCTGGGAAGATACATGAAACAAAGAGGCTGTTGGAGAGTAATGGAAGGTATTTACAATAAGTCAAGCCCACAGGGTTTCAGAGCAGGGAAAGATCAGCGTAGCAAGAGAGATCAAAGAGGGGCTCACATAGTAGGAAGCACTTGAGTTGATTCATTTTCCAGAGTCAGGGTTTGATTGGCTGGAGAGGCAGGAGCAGAATTACACGTAAGAGTAACAGCATTCATCCCGCAATGTCTGTGTGAAGCAGTGAGGCAGACACGAGGAATCACATGTTAGGTTATAGCTCCCAGCCTGGAAGAGTTTATAGCCCATTGGAGAATAAAAGTACATAAATTACAGTCCAGTGTGGAAAACACATCTCTAAAAGCACTGTGGGAGTGCTAAAAATGGGTACCTGCCTAAGCCTTGAGTGTGGTGAACAGGGGTAGACAGCAAGGGGCTGCGTGAGGGAAGTTTCTAGAAGAGGCGGGCATGAGTTGAAATTCAGGATGAGTTAGCTATGTGGAGAGTAAATAATACTGAAAGCAAGCATGAATGCTTACCTCAGACTTGACCATTACACTGATACAAAAGGCCATCTCCAGCTCACTGACAGGTTATGTGTTGAACCTGTTTGGAAATCGCACTACTTTTCCACTCACGGAGTCCGTGTGAACTTCTCCTGCTTGTCCACAGAGGCCATTTAGCCTATATGCTTAATCCCACGTATCGAGTTGCTTAGGTGAATTGTCTTCTGGGTCTGGTGAGGTGGGAAACATATTTCTCCTCATCTCCACTCTCTCCAGCTTGGTGACAGGCATGGATACAAGGCAGGGTGAAGAAGTGGGGCCATATGCGGTAGGATGCTCTGGGTCATGGGGCGTATGTATAGATAGCTTTAGTGGAGACTACCAAAAGTTTCCCAAGTGCTTGTACAATTGATAGTCCCACCGGGAGTATAAGAGAACCCTTCCATATCCTCACCAGGAAGCCTCCATAAGGTAAAAGGGCTCTTTCCTGATCTCAGTTTTCCATGGCCTTTTCTCCTCATTTCACTTGGACCCTAGGTCTTTAAAACAAGAAGTGGAAGTGACTTTCTGGAAAAACTCCACTTATATTTCAAAAGAAAGCCCTGGAAGTTGAGGCCAGCCACGGCTTTGGGGGAGGCGGAGACACTGGGTGAAGAGATGGGAGGGGCCTGCTAGCAAGGTGCCTCTGTAATGGCTGGGGAAGATTCAGTAGGGGGTGTGGGGAACAAGTCATGGAAGGACAGGATGCTTATTCCCTCTTCCCCAAACTCACCATTGTGCACATGCTTTTGGACGAGGGTCAGTACTGATTATAGTTGGAAGTTGGTGCTAGGGGTAGGGAAAGGTGGCCAAATGTTAGTGTGTGTAGACCACTGAGGAAAGAAGGGAAGAGGAGAGGAACACGCCATGTAGCCACTGAATTTGGTCAATTTCTGGGTAGCCATTCTTTTGTAAGGTGTATGGAAATTATCTAAACCTGGGATTGGAAGTTGTCTAAACCTGGGATTATAGAATAGTGTTACATTTATGATGTGTTTCTATTTTTACTTAATGTGTGTGTGTGTGTGTGTATTTAATCCTACACGTTGGTTTTCTCTCAACAGAAACTAAATTCATGCTTTTTGTTTCTTAGCAGTGCACTTACTTCATACTCTGATTATTTATTAGATCTGCTGTTGATTGTACCTTTCCCACAATTTTTCCTTAATATTTCCTGAAGTGTGCAATATAAAACGGGCAGAAGGAAAAACTCCCTTTATAGAAATTTGCTCATGGCCAAGGGTGCACTACGTGGCCTTGCAGGGGGCATAGATGTTTCCTGGAGTATATAGTCTCGTAAACCACAAACCAGCTGTTCCTTTCTGGGGTTCTGTAGCTTATTCCATCCATTCGCATGTGCTCATTGAATGCGTATTGTATTCAAGACGTGGACAACAAGCCTAAATCACAGCAAACCCACGTGCAGAGTGTTCGGAATGCCTATGTGTGCCACATAATATTTAGTTAGCAAAAATGGATCCAGTAGACTCCACTTTCTAGAACAGGCTCCTCTGAGTTAATGGGGGGCTGATTCATAGTCACTCAACATACAGGTTAAAGATCTTCTAGATCAGGGGTGCCTGGGTGGCTCAGTCATTAAGCATCTGCCTTCTGCCCAGGGCGTGATCCCAGGGTCCTGGGATAGAGCCCCACATCAGGCACCCTGCTCCACTGAGAGCCTGCTTCTTCCTCTCCCACTCCTTCTGCCTGTGTCCCCTCTCTCCCTGGCTGTCTCTCTCTCTGTCAAATAAATAAAAATAAAATCTTAAAAAAAAAAAAGATCTTCTAGACCAGCCCTCTTCACTGAAAGAAGAGATGTGGGAGCCAACCTCCCCGAGACAATTAGTGGCTGAGCCGTGTCTAGAACCAGGGTCTGCTGTTTCTTCCAAGAAGCGTTATAGACAAGAGCATGGCTTAACAAGCCCGTGGGTCAGGTTTTGAGTCTCCACATCTATGGGCTTTGTAAATTTGGGCCTGCTTTTTAACCTCCTGGTGCCCCAGTTTTGTCGATTGTCAAAGAGGGATAATAACATAGTAAGTGTGTCATAGGGTTTTGGAGGATTAAGAGAATATGCATGTAATGGGCTCAGCAGAGCGGTGGAAGGCAGAGAAAGACTAAGTACTGATTGAAGGGGTTCTTGAAAGTCCCTCTAGACTGACCAGTGAAAACCTGTTCTTTTGTGGCCATGCCCTACATTAGACGCAGTCCCCTTAAACACGGCATCTACCACGGTATCAAATGAAAGAGAGGTCTTTGAACTGTTCCTTCCTTTGAGAACATTGATGGAAGGACTACTGAGATTCTTCCAGGATTGGCGCTCTGGTACACTTGAACACGGTTAGCATCTTCTCTCTGTCTCTGTTTCTGTGTCTGTCTGTCTGTCTCTCTTGATGTTATTTAAGAATAGCTAAGCTGGGATTTCCGGTTACCTAGTCTCCTCCAGAGGACTATATAATGGAAGGCAAGAGCTGTATTACTTGCAGCATGTGAGCGCTAAGGCTGTATTTCTGCACGAGCTGGACTGCTTTTAAACTGTTCCAACAGAAAGCCTACATGGAAGTCATTGCTTATCCTCCAGTTTAGCTCTTGTGCCACAAACTTCAAAACTTGCAAACAGCCCACCCCGAAGAGTTTCTGCGTTTCACAGTCTTTGAAATCAGGACTTGGAATTAGTTTGAGGTTTTTAGTTGTTAGAGCTGTAGATACCTTAGTCATTACATACTCCAAAATCCCAGCATCGTAAACCTGGTGGAGTGAGCCCCAAAGTCCTGGCTCCTGGGATCCAGGGGCCTTTTCCCTCTTCTCCAAGTA
This sequence comes from Ailuropoda melanoleuca, assembly GCF_002007445.2. Taxonomy (NCBI): domain Eukaryota; kingdom Metazoa; phylum Chordata; class Mammalia; order Carnivora; family Ursidae; genus Ailuropoda; species Ailuropoda melanoleuca. The sequence goes on from NC_048220.1 coordinate 134,563,136, forward strand.
GTGATGAATCAGAGAGGGTTCTCCAGTTCTGAGCTGACATCTTTCTTTCTCGGCGTGAATACTCTTTGTGAAACTATTTCAACCATCAGAGCTAAAGAGAAAAAAATAGAATGCTGTTAGTAAATTAAAGGTTTTGCTTAACTGTACCTAGTTTTGTTTTTTGTTTTTTAAATTTATGATCTTAACTGATGTGTAGCAGGCATTGACTTCCATGAGTTGGAATGGTATGATAAATATAAAGAGAGCCACTGTGAGAGGCCACAGGGAACACTGCCTGGCTCTTTATTTTGACGAAGTAGAAACAAACTGAGTCTTGACATTTAGACAGTGAAATTAACATCATCACCTGCTCATGATTGAGGAGGTTGACCTTATGTTCCAATTCTTTTGATTATTGACAAACTCAAGCAATTTTCTGCTGTTCTTGAAAGATAGTCACATTTATGAAATTTGGGAGAATGTTCATTGAATTTAGGTAGAAGAGACTGTAAATGCTTCCACACAGAACCCTCTTAAAGATCCAAGGCTTAAAAAAAGGTAAAATCATATATAATTTTTTCCCTTGGGCAAGTATGGATAAACTTATCTAGAAATGGAAGGACATTCATTACTAGGACACCCATCTCAGGGGTCATGAACTGCATGAATATTGAAATTTAGAGAGAGTGGCTCTGTGAAAAGTTTAGCACTAGTGACATTCACGAAGAAGAAACACATCTTTCTACATTTATTTGGTTAATGGAATGTTCTGGAAGGGGAAAAAATGGACATGGTTTATATTTTTCCCCAAATATACTTCTAGCAATACTGAAAAACTGATCTTTTCAGCACATGTATTATTTTAGGTAGCGTACTTATGTTTGGTCCTGTATTCTAAATCCACATTTTCTTTCATAAAGAACACTATTAGTAAGCTTGGGCTGCTGTAACCAAACAGACTAGGAGGCTTCACCAGCAGAAATGTATCGCTTACGGTGCTGGAGGCTGTGAAGTGTAAGAGCAAGGTGTCCGCTGATTCTGTTACTGGTGTGGCTCTCTTCCTAGCTTGCAGAAGGCTGCCTTCTTCCTGTGTTCTTCATGGAAGGCTATCTTCTTATAAGGTCACATTTCTATCAGATTAAGGCCCTATCTTTATGACCTTTAACCTTAATACGTCTTAAAGATCTTACTTCCAAGTACGGCCTCATTGGCGATTAGTGCTTGAACAATGAAGTTTGTGGGGGACACAGTTTAGTCTACAATGTGAACTTACCGCCAGACTGAAAGTGGATGCCTGTAAAACAAAAGTTGTCAATTTCATTTAAAGTCTGGCAAGGATACTAAGATTTAGTTTATAAATTCTATCCAGATGTCTTGGTGAAGAGTGAGCTCTCTCACATTCCCTGGGCATGATGAAAGAATCCAAAAAATCTTGCTTTACCCCCTCCCCCCTCAATTTATGGGCCTTTCCCCCTTAAATTCACTTCTTTGTCTTTAAACATTATTCCAGGTAACTTCAGAGCTGTTGATATATTAACATCAATGAATGGGTCAGCTCTTCCCAGAGAACAGAGAGGGGAGGTCAAGGTGGGGATCCGGAAAGAGACTGAGTTTAGGGTCCTGTGAGGGACAGCAGGCTAGATAGGGATGGAGGACAAGAAGAAGATGAAGGTGAGGCCCAGTCTGGAATTTGAGGATATAGAAGCAAAACAACAACAGGACATAACTTGCCGTTATTTATTCTAGTCCTACAAAATGCTTGCAATGAAAGCAGTTTAGCGTTTGGGACACCTGGCTGGCTCAATCAGCAGATCATGTGACTCTCAATCTTGGGGTTGTAAGTTTGAGCCCCATGTTGGGTGTAGAGGTTGCTTACAAATAAAATCTAAAAATAAAAGTTTAGGAAGAAGAAAGGGGGGGTAATCAGAAGGGGGAATGGACCATGAGAGACTATGGACTCTGGGAAACAAACTGAGGGCTTCAGAGGGGAGGAGGTGGGGGAATGGAATAGACTGGTGATGGGTAGTAAGGAGGGCACATATTGCATGGTGCACTGGGTGTTATACGCAACTAATGAATCATCGAACTTTACATCAAAAACCAGGGATGTACTGTATGGTGACTAACAATATAATTAAAAAATATTATTATAAAAAAATAAAATAAAAATAAAAGCAGTTTAGTTTTTCTGATTGTTAGTGATCTTTGACATTTCGATCAATTTTTAATTTTAGAATAGTTTTATGTCTACAGAAGGGTTGCAGAGATAGTACAGAGAGGTCTTGTACACCCCCACACCCAGCTTTCCTGGTTAACGTTTTCTATTACTACGGTACACCTGTCACAATGAAGAAAGAAACAGTGGCGTGCTATTATTGACTAAGATTCACGTTTTACTAAAATTCCACTAGTTTTCCCTTCATTTTCCTTTTCTGTTCCAGGATCCTCTCCAGGGTGCCACATTAGGGTTAGTTGTCTGTGTCTCCTTAGGCTCCTCTTGGCTGTGACAGTTTCTAGACTTCCCCTGTTGCTGACGACCTTGACCAATTGTGGATTATTGGTCAGGTGTCATCTCGTATGTCCCTCCATTTGGATTTGCGTGTTGTTCTTCTTTTGGGTTGACCGAGATTGTGGGATTTGGCGGGGAAGACCATCTAGGTAACGTGCCACTGTCATCTCATGTTACCAGGGGTACGTGCTGTCAACACAACTTATCACTGTTGATGGTGACATTGACTGCATGGCTTGAGGTCATGTTTGTCAGTTTTCTCCACCGGAAAGTTACCCTCCCCTCTTTCCCCCTCTATAACAGACTCTTGGAAAACAAGTCAGTAGGTATACAGCCCACACTCAGAGAGTGGAAGATCTTGAACTTTTTAAATTGAACATATTCCTCTGTCTTCTGTTAACCTGCAACATTTAAGCACATCTCAATTCTAACACTTAACTCTAACGGAAGGATTTGTCTACTGATTTTCTCACAAGCTGTATGCACCATCATTTTTTTCTCCTTTCTGGCAGCTGTCACTCTTAATTTTGCAGGTTTTCTGCTGTGTGCACATGGCATTTAAAATCTAGATTAAGACTGAAAAAGTTAGTCTGCTATCCCCATGTTCCCACTTAATGTAAATGTTTGCCTAATAGCCTGAAAATTCAAATAACGAACTGAAAAGCATTTCTTAATCACAGTGTTTGGCACTGCTAAGTGATATTCTTACTCTGATATCGTGAATGCCTCACTCTGCTATTAAACTAGGATATAATTTCACTGGATGTCGAGTCTTGTGCCTCATCTGAGCATTCCTCTGTGTGCTCGATAAACAGATTGCAATATGTTGCTTTGATTAGGAATCAAAATGCATGCTTTAACTAAAAGCTAAAACCCCCAAATCAATCAAACAGGCTGATGGAAAAACAAGAGGTAGGATTATAGGATAAAGAGGAGAGAAGGTCAGTGAGCACATGTTTCACAGTTAATGGTAGAGAACGAAGGAGGAGACAGGGATTGTGTGGGGCGGTGCTGTCGAGAAGCATTCTGTTATGGGGAGGGCAGTGAGGACCCACTGGTGATTGTACGTGGAGGCGGATAGGACCCTGGGAGAGAACGTATGATCTGGGCGATTTGATAAATTCTGTTTTAAAGAGCACAGTTGCTTTAATGAATATTTAGAGAGTATTCAAGAACACGTTCTTGACTTTTGTATTTACTAAACTCATTTTCCGGTGTTCATTCTGAGTTTCTCTGAGAAATAGTAACAAACATCTGCTTCTTGTTTTTCCATGTATAAAGTGTTTTTGCATGCATTGGCCCATCAGTCTCTTATGAAGCATCCAAGGTGTTAATTTTGTCATCAGTCCCATTTTGCAGATGGGTCTGTTGAGACTTAAGGAGGTCTCACTTGCTCAGGGACAAAGAACTAGGAATTTCAGTTTGTTTCAATTCAAGTCCATTGTTTCAGGGAAAAGGGAGGGAGCAGCCTTCCCTGCTGAGCTTGGGGGAGTCTTGCACACGTGACTGTAGTCCATTTAAATAAAACTGCCTCCTGAAACCTACCAGTATTTTGAAGAGATTTTGCTATCAGGATGTTCAAGCTGTGTCTCTCTTTTGGTATAGTGGGTGCTTACCCAAACCAAGGCCTGGGGATTCTGACTGCACCTCCCACTCCTTGCTCTCATTCCCTAGATCTGAACAAAATTCTCCCAAACGCCCGCCTCTCTCTCTTTGACCTTGCTGTATTGTGTAAGTAGTCTCTCTGGTTTAGGTGAAAAAGATTGATTATAGTTGAGGAAAAGTGCCTGTGTTCCTTGGACTACTAACCGGGGCCGAGCTCTTGGGTAGAGCAGTTCTCTTCCATGGGCACGTTCTTGTAGATTCGCTGCTTGAGAGATCAACCAAGGGGGGATTGTCAAATTCAGTGGCACGGTGAGCCCGCTTCTAGAAGATGGCGAGATGGCATAGCCACATTGCCTTGGCCCAGTGGGTCAGATCTAGGGTTGTTGGAGGGACAGGGAATAACTGGGAAATAGAAGCAGAGAGGGCAGGTCAAGACATGTGTCCCCATCAGCCGTCCTCTCCCACCCAGCTCCTACCTCCCTGTCTGCCTTCACCTCCATGGTGTCCCGTCACTCTTCGCCTCTCTGCTAAGATAGGAGTCAGACAGGGACAGAACAAAAGGATAAGCTAGAGAAGCTTCCAATAGAATGATGGTCCAAGGACAGGTAAGGAACCTGAGGAACACAGAAAGGAGAAAGGAAGAGAGAGAGGCATAGGGTATCCCCACATCCCCCCCGCCTCCCGAGAGAGCTGGTGTGGGCGGGGGAGGAGGGCAGAGAGAGAGGAGAGAGAGAATCTCAAACAGGCTCCATGCCCAGCGTGGAGCCCGACTTCGGGCTCGATCTCACAACAATGAGATCATGACCTGAGCCGCAACCAAGAGCTGGATGCTTAACTGCCTGAGCCATCCAGGCGCCCCTGTTTCCCGCCTTTTAAGGTCTGATGTTAGTTGCCTATATGCATTAATAGGTAACCTGCACAGAGCACACGCAGAGCTTTCCCTTTGAATGGCTCTGACAAAGGAGTGGAAGTCGGGGTCCTGGAAGCAAGAACGGGAACTTCCCTGGGTCCAGTAGATTGCACAGCCTACCATACTTAACTGAAACCCTGGATCCAGGGCTTGCTGTCAGAATCCTCAGGCACAGCCAGGCTGCACTGCCGTACTCTACAGTGTATCTTGTTATCTCGTCACCTTTTGAGCCATCTACTTGGCTGAAGGCACTGTTGAGTTCAGAGGAGGGATTTTTCTGAAATCTGTCCCAATGGCTCTAGCATAGAATTGCTTTTAATGTCATTGTTGTAACAAGGAAAATGGGCTTGAGTGAAGGAGATGATGACATAGGAACAAACTAGATTACACAGAAAACCGTGTTAGAATTGATTGTATGTTCTTGGAAGCTTTTGCCTCTTAAAATCTCACCTTAGAAATGGCTTGTCTTTGTAAAATAGAGTACAATTTAATAATTTCCCCCCAGTTTTAACTACTTGTTGATAATTATTTTGGTTTCGAAATAGTGATGCCAACTCCTTCCGGTGAGGTTTTTTGTCATTTTGGCCTGAGTTGATACTGTGAGACTAGGACAGAATCTGCTGTTTTCCTCTTAAAAATGATCACAAGGCTGTCTTCTAACTTTTTGTCAGTGAGTCATGTGGAAACCATAGGGTGGCTCTGTTTTGCCTTTTAAAATTCTTGTATTAAAGTGATTTTCCAGGGGCGCCTGGGTGGCACAGTGGTTAAGCGTCTGCCTTCGGCGCAGGGCATGATCCCGGCGTTGTGGGATCGAGCCCCACATCAGGCTCCTCTGCTGGGAGCCTGCTTCTTCCTCTCCCACTCCCCCTGCTTGTGTTCCCTCTCTTGCTAGCTGTCTCTATCTCTGTCAAATAAATAAATAAAATCTTTAAAAAAAAAAAAAAGTAAAGTGATTTTCCAGGAAGATGGAAAAGAAATCCCTCTAAAAATTAGGCAACATCCTGGTTTGCTGAATGCCTTGAGGGGGTCCTTGTGCCATGAGGTAATGAACGTGAAGAACTTGGATACTGGAAAGTACTTTCCACAGCATCGATGTTTTGGAGGCCATGCTACTTTTTGTGCTCAAGGTCAGAATATATTGTTCTCATGTGTTTCTTGGCTCTTGAGTTTCAATTCAGATTTTCAAGGTGAATGGAAAGTAGAGTTTATGGTTTTAAAAAAAATGTCATTTTTTCCCCAAATACTAAAGTGAACGTGCAGTGTAGACAAGCATACCCCAAGCTCTTTAGCCTCTAAAGGACGTGTTTCTCTCACATTTCTGTTTGAAGACTTTCCAAGGACATCCTTCTTTGATTTTGCCAATTGAACATGGCTGAGGGATTTGCAGTTTGCCGGTTTCCAGACAGCCTTCACGTCCTTGTGGACACTGTGGGCTCCTCAGAGAAGGGCCATGCTTTTGTTTTTATTTCACTCAGTGCCTGAGATCTGGGAAGTGTTTACTACCAAGAAAGAGGGTTTATGTGGCTAAATTCTTCCTGCTTTTATTTTTTTAAAAGATTTTATTTATTTATTTGACAGAGATACAGCCAGTGAGAGAGGGAACACAAGCAGGGGGAGTGGGAGAGGGAAAGCAGGCTCCTAGCAGAGAAGCCTGATGTGGGGCTCGATCCCAGAACAACCAGGATCACGCCCTGAGCCGAAGGCAGACGCTTAATGACTGCACCACCCAGGCGCCCCTCTTCCTGCTTTTAGATTTAGGACCAGAAAGTTAGCTGGATGAGGACACTTTATCTGTACCGGTTTATCTTTAACGCCTCAAACAGCGTCTGGCACACCCAGCAGGCACCCAATAAATATTTGCATGCTGATGTGTTACACACCAGTAATTAGATAAAGCAGAGGGTTTTATACACAGTCTCTAAGGTGTTCTGTGAAGAGCGTTGAAAGAATTCTGGGAGGTGGACTTTGGATGTTTCTTCTTCTGTTGGTTTGGCAACTAGATGATTCCTTCAACTTTCAGAATAGATCAAGAGTTCTACGGCGTCGGCTCTGCCCGCTGCCGCCTTCATTCCCACTGCCATGGCCTTCTCTAACCATGGCTTTAGGAAAAGGAAAAAGAACGGTTTTGAATAGGTACACATCCACTTACAGCAGCACCAGGCATGTAATACGCACTTTATAAATGCTCTTCATGTCACTCATTTTATTATATTACTCAGCGTAATGATATTGGTGATGTCTCCATATCTTTCTATCTTATTAAGTGTCTTAAGAAATAAAGAAATAGACAAATTTTGGGTGCCTGGGTGGCTCAGTTGGTTGGGTGTCTACCTTTGGCTCAGGTCATGATCCCAGGGTCCTGGGATCGAGTCCTACATTGGGCTTCCTGCTCAGCGGGGGGGTCTGCTTCTCCCTCTGCCCCTCCCCTGTGCTTGTGATCTCTCTCTCTCTCTCTCAAATAAAAAAAGAAAAAAATAGATAAATTTTAAATTTTACTAAATTTTGTCCCATTCTTTCCCAACATTAATAGAGAACATAAAGTTTCTCTTTTTTTACTTACTAATATGAATAATTATATTGGCATATTTTCTAATGTTGAACATTCCTTGCACACCTGTTATGAGCTCCATTGTGCTGCATAATTCAGCTTGTACATATTTACTTTAAGATTTTTGCATTGAGAACGTACGTGAAATTTGCCTGTAGTTTCTTTTTGTGTGGGTGTGTTTTCTCTTTCAGATGTTGGTGTGGATGTTATGCTGGTTTTTTTAGAAGGAATCAAAAGCTGCCCTTCATTTGCTATGTACATTGTAAATAGCATTGAAATGATCTGTTCCTTCAAGGATTTGTAGAATTCGCAAGTGTGAAATTGATTAAGTCTGGTGCATTTTGGGAGGGGTTATTCTTTGAAAACGTACTGCAGTTTCATTTGTGGTAATTGGTAATGTACTACGTCATCCATTCGTTTAGGTTTTTACATTTATTATAATATTTCGGAGCCCAGTAGTTTTTATGATTCACATTGTCCATGAAAAATTTATGGTTGTTTCTATATTCGCAATTTTTTTTCCTCTTTATTTTGGTGAGCTAAAAGTTTAATCTCAGATATTGGCCTTAGACTTCTTGACTCAAAAAAAAGACTTTTTGTTTCTTATTTGTTGATATAAATAGTGTAATCTGTGAAATTTCTTCTGAGCACATCACAGCTGTATCCCAGAGTTTCTGATCTAGAGCATTCCATCTTTGCTATTTTCTGCTTATTCTGTATTCTTGGTTTTAATTTTATTTTTGACACAAAGTTTATTTTGAAGGCTTAAAAATTTTCTGATGGTAGGGTCCCTTGATTTTCTGGTTTTGTTATAGATTTTAATTTTTATTGCAGTGTGAGCAGAAGTTGTTTTTTGTTTCATTTCTGATTGAAGCTTTTTTTTGATTTAATTAATGATCAAAATAGTCCATGGATTTGGAAAGAAGTCACATCCTTTATTTTAAGATACAGAATCCCATTAATAAATCAATCAGAACAGCCTTGTGATTTTATTCTTATTTTTTGTTCATGTGATCATTCTTCTGCAGAAAGAGATGAATTTTAATACTTATGTATTTCTTTTTTTTTTTAAAGATTTTATTTATTTATTTGACAGAGATATAGATAGCCAGCGAGAGAGGGAACACAAGCAGGGAGAGTGGGAGAGGAAGAAGCAGGCTCATAGCGGAGGAGCCTGATGTGGGGCTCGATCCCATAACGCCGGGATCATGCCCTGACTACTTATGTATTTCTTATACTTTGTCCTTCATCTAGGTTTTGCTATAGAAACAGTGATGCCATATTTATAACTGTTAGATGTTCACTGTGGATTACAATCTCTACAATTTTAAAGTAGCTGTTTCTTATTGGATGCAAGTTGCTTTGAATTCAATGTGTCTGAAATTTAGATCAGAATTCCAAGTTTTGGTTGGTACTCACCTGGCATGTCTTTGCCCAAACTTTTATTTTCAACTTTTCTGAGTCGCTTTATTTTAGGTGCTTCTTCAATAGAGCACACCATCTGTTTTCCCCTCTGGGAGCCAGTCTGGGGGTCTTTTTGTTTTGATTACTTGATGTAGCACAGATATGTTCACTTATAAGATAGATGTGTTTAGTCTTAATTCTGTAATCTTATTTTATGTTATTCTTGTATTTCTTAACTTTTTATCATATGGTCTTGGTTTCATTGTATGTTTTTTCCTCTTATTTGTAAAGTTCCTCTCTGTTACAGCATAACTCTTTTAGTAACAACCTTTGTAACTGTAGCTTCATAGATATATTTAGTTAATGATATTTCTTTAGACAGTGTCTACTTATGCCGCCAAGACTCACGAAGAAATAAGTATCATTCCACTTATTTCTACTTTCCACGCCTTTCTTCTACCACCTAGTTTTAGTTGATACTATATATGTTTAGCCATTCTGTTTGCTTTTATATTTTTAATATACTTCAGTTTCTTTTCCTTTTCCTTTCCCAGATTGAAGTGTTGTGGTTTTGCCCTGGCTATAAGGGATGAAACAATCAGGTCCTTTGCCTCCTCGCTTCCTACTGTCTCACAGTACAGACGATTTGCATTCTGTTCTAGAACTAGTTTTCACAGTGGCTTTAACTCTCATTCCTTGTTTAAGTGCAGCCAGGAATCACCGCTAGTCATTTTGCTAAGGATTTTTATTTGTCTCTTGAGTTTCTTTGTCTGAGGACTTCAGACACCTTCTGCCATCTTTCAATATTGAACGTTGCTAGGGAGCAGCCCAAGGTTAGCTGATGTCTTCCCCTTCGAGATAAATTTATCTCTTTCTCCTAGCTGGATGCCCAAACGATTGTTCTTTATCACCGAAGTCTACTAACTTTGTTTGTTGTTATATATCAAATTTACTTCTAGTATGCAATGTATACTTTCAATCTGTTTTTTTTATTTCTTAAACATTTTCTTGTATTATATCTTCTTCCCTCCCTCCCTCCTCCCCTTTCTCCTCACCTCCCTCGCTCCCTACTTTCTTTCTCGGTCCTATTTGCTCTCTTTTCTTATTCTGGGCCCCCGTTTGTACAAATACAGTTTCTCTTTGTCTAACTGCTACCACTTTCTCCTTGAATTTTTTAAGAGCCTATTCCTTAATTTATAATGAGAAACTGAGGCATAGTAAGCAACAGGGCTGGCTGGGATTCAAAACCACATGTACTTTCCCTCTGTCTTTTCAGATGAACACCTTTCTTCCTATTTTGGATCTTTCCAAGTTTGTCCCACCTTCCTTCCTTTCCTCTCTCCCTCCCTCCCTCCCTCCATTCCTTCCTTCCTTCCTCACTCCCCGTACCTCGTACCTCTCTCTCTCTTCCTCTCACTCTGATTTCTCTCTCCCTCTATTCCTTCATTCTTTCTTACTTCCTTTGATATCTTTTCCCACATCTTTGCACTGGGGAACATGTTCAATATAAAAATGCGGCTGGTTGGGGGTGAGGGGGTGGTGGTGGTGAGAGGGAGGGAGATTATGTGATTATAACATGATTTACTCATACTTTTTGGGCGGCATTTTATCAGTAAACATGGAGACCATTGCCAGCTACATAATAGGGGAGCCACATGATCTCATTTCTGAAGAAATACTATTATTTATAGTGTTTTCCTTTGAATCTTCTTAAATTGTGAATCCAAAAACTGTAGATGATATTCATAAAAGATATATATGACCAGTAGGGTGGGGAGGAATTAATCTCATGTTTTACTTGTCAATTTAGGTTTCAGTAATGCACTTGATTTTACACATAGTTTTTTAATTCATGTTCAGTTTCTGGTCCACTAACTCCTAGATGTATTTCAGACACACCTGCACTCGTTGTCTATTACATTGTGTAATTAACTTACCCTCTGTAAATGACCCAGCAGAGGTCCCTTTTGCATTTCATCCTTTTTGCTTCTGATCATGTCAGTGTTTAACCATGTCATTCTGAATTGATAAAGTCTGCTGGTCTGGTGAAAGACCCAAAGCTGTTAAGTTTTACACTGTCCAATGTGTAGTCGCTGAAGAAAAGATTATAAAATGCCCCCAGCCAGGAATGACTTCTCAATTGACCCAAAACCCTAACCAATCATTAAAAAAGTGAATTTATTGGTGTAGTTGAAAAATTAATGTATGCTTACTATAGGGAATTTGAAAACCATGTTTGTGTGATCTATCACCCATAATCCTAATCCTGAGGGCATAAAGATTACTTAGCATGATTTTGCATTTCCTTTTAGTCTTAAGCATCCATACACACACATATAATTTTGTTAAATTATAGTCCTGCTGCGTACACCGAAAATTTGGTAACACGTTTTTCTCTTTATATTGCCATGTTATCTCATTTTGATAACTATTCTTTACATATAGTTTTTGTAATGACTGCCTAATTTTTAAATTAGGCTATACCTGAATTTACTTAGTCACTCCCTCATTGTTGAAATTCTTGTGTTATCAAATTTTGTCCATATTTACAAGTATTTCATTGAGATAAGGTCCAAGAAGTAGAGTTAATAGGTGAGCATGAAGACTTTTTGGTGTCAAGTATTTGGTTTGTTTTCTAAGCGTTTTATTTTGAAAAACTGCACAGGCAGAAATAGAACGTGAATGTGAGCGTTTTTAGTCTTGAGACGTGATGTGAAACTGACGAGAATAGTTGTGCCATTTTATGTTCTCACCAGGAGAATGTGTGTTCGTGTGGTTGCCTCCCCATGCCAACATCAGCATTTATGTGAGTCTTAAATTTTGTTGTCAATTTAATATCATAAAAATGGTGTTTCTTTGCTTTAATGTGTTTATTTTATCAATGGAGCTGAGTACATTGTTGATGTTTGTTAGCCATATGCATTTTTTCTGTGAATTGTCTAAAAAGATCTTTGCCAAATTATCTGTTGGAGTATTAGAATTTTGCTTATTTTCTTTAAAGGCATTTTCAATATTTCAACATGTTCCATGTTTTTGTAGATATGTGCATGTGCATGCATGTAGGGATGTGTGTGTGTGTGTTTACGTGCATCTGCACATTACAATTTTTTATTCCTCTTTAGGTAAATTAGTTAGCTAGCGCTGTGTAACAAAACCCTCCAAAAACTCAGTGGCTCACAACAATAATCCTTTCTTATTGTTTGTTAGTTTTGGGGTAGTTTATGTGCTCTTCTTGGTTGGATTCTCTCATGCCTGTGTGGTCCACTGCAGGGTAGAGAGACGCTTCTGCTGATTATACCCAAGATCTTTTACATTTAAGCATCTAAGGCTTTGGCAGGCTGGCTGGACTCTAATGACTTGGACTAAGCCAGCTGGGCGCTCTTTCTGTCTCCAGGCTAGCGTGGCTTGTTCAAATGGCAGGCTTCCAAGAAAGGCTTGGAACTGGTACACAGCTATTTCTGACGTTTCTGACATTCTTTTTTTCCCCCCCGACATTATTATTTTTTTTTTCATTTTTTTATTTATTTTTATTTTTTTATTTTTTTTTAATTTTTTTAATTTTATTTTATTTTATTATATTGTGTTAATCACCATACAGTACATCCCCAGATTCCGATGTAAAGTTTGATGCTTCATTAGTTGTGTATAACACCCAGTGCACCATGCAATACGTGCCCTCCCTACTACCCATCACCAGGCTATCCCCTTCCCCCACCCCCTCCCCTCTGAAGTCCTCAGTTTGCCTCTCACAGTCCATAGTCTCTCATGTTTCATTCCCCCCTCTGATTACCCCCCTTTTCTTTATCCCTTTCTTCCCCTACCGATCCTCCTAGTTCTTATGTTCCATAGATGAGAGAAATCATATGATAATTGTCTTTCTCTGCTTGACTTATTTCACTTAGCATTATCTCCTCCAGTGCCGTCCATGTTGCAGCAAATGTTGAGAATTCGTTCTTTCTGATAGCTGAGTAATATTCCATTGTATATATGGACCACAGCTTCTTAATCCAGTCATCTGTTGAAGGGCATCTCGGCTCCTTCCATGATTTGGCTATTGTGGACAATGCAGCTATGAACATTGGGGTGCATATGGCCCTTCTCTTTACTACGTCTGTATCTTTCCCCCCGACATTATTAATGGCAAAGGCAAGTCGCAGAACCAGACCAGATTCAAGGGATGGTGAAACGGACTCTTACCTCTTGATGGGAGGAACTACAAAATACATTGCAAAAGACGATGGGAGGAGTGGTTAATTGTGGCTATTTCAGTTTTCCACAGTAGGTGAATGGATTTTTGTTGGTGGTGATTTTTGTTTTTTTTTTTTTTTTTCCCTGGATCTTTTTAGGATATTTCATCATCTTTTTGTTTTAAAAGGATGTATTTAGGAGACATTTAAAAAATAATTTTGCTTTTTTTTTTTTTCGGTGGAGGAAGGCGTTTTGATTATTGCATCTATTTCTGTTTTCTGTGATAATGTCAATTTCTTGCTGCAATGTGAATTTTGCTTTACCTGTTATGTCTTGTTTCCTTGCTGTTATTTGTCTTTATCTCTATTGTAGCTGGTTGTTTCTGTCTTTTCCTACTGACTGTTCATCTGGGGACTTTGTCTCCTTGCTATTTTCTAATCCCAGTGTTTGCAGGGCATACCTTCTTTCATATTTCTTTCTTTCTTTTCTTTTCTTTCTTTCTTTCTTTCTTTCTTTCTTTCTTTCTTTCTTTCTTTCTTTTTTTAGATTTTATTTATTTATTTGAGAGAGCGAGAGGGAGGGAGGCCAACCGGGGTTCAATCCCAGGACCCTGGGGATCACGACCTGAGCCAAAGGCAGACGCTTAACCGACTGAGCCACCAGGCGCCCCTTCTTTCATATTTCTGAAGCCTCTAAGAAGTCTTCTAAAATGTTCCTTGGGTTCCTTTCATAAAGATGTCAGCTGTCTTACTCTCGGGCTCCAGGCTAGCTCATCATGCTATATTATCCTCCGACACTTTGAATATAAATCATCCACATCCAAATGCAGCCCCTTATTTTCCTGTTACTCAAACTTTTCCTGTATCCTAGTAGTTTGCTTGTAAAAAATTTTCCTAATACAACCAGATTTCCATGCACAGTCTATCATTGACTTGTCTTGGTTCTGGCAGTCTAGAAACTGGAGGAAGGTTAGGAGGGCTCCTTTAAGGAAGAAGAAGCCAAAGATGGGTGTAAAGTGGAAGCTGCCAGACAAGTAAGAAATGGAGCCCTGAGACAGGTACTAAGTTGGACAGACAGCACACACAGGACCAGCCTGATGGTTGATAATAATCAGACTGAGAGGAACGTATCTAGATGGCTGCTCCTCACACTTGTCCCTTCTCCTTTTCAGCTCTATAATTATTTCCGCTCATTATCTTTTCTCTCGGACCATTTAAACACCTTGAGAAGAACTCATGTTATATACTTGGTTCTGAACATGGCAGCAGACCTGCTCTGTAGGCAAGAGGAAGTTCTGCCCCCGCTGCATTCTCCCTTATCCCCCCGAGAAGCCTCCCCAGCCAAAGTCAAGGTGCTTTGAGCTCTTGCGATGGGGCTTTCCCTTTCAGGGGTGAAAGGGATCCTCTGTAGCCAGCATGGACTCTACTCGAGGACTGCAGTCGGTGGCCTCACCCCTGCTTTTCCCTGCTCTTCCTGTCAGTGAACACTACCCTACCTTGGAGCATCTGTGGCTTCATTACTGTGCCTCTCTTTTAAATGGTGCCCCATCACCACTGTTTAATATCTCCCATCAGAAGTTGGCAGAAATTAGGAATTTTGGGGGGGGGGAAGGGCATGTATTCCCTTCCTAAGCACAAAGTAAAATGAGCTTTCTAATTAAGTTGTCCTTTGTGAAATGGCAGTATTCCCAGAATATGTGAGCTGACAAGGATCTGATCGATCATCAGGTTGGGCCAGAGGAACTTGAGCCCCAGAAAGGTTGGGATTGACTCATTCATGATTCCAGAGCGGGTAACTGAAAGACAGGATTTACACCCAGGTCCCCCCCCCCCCCCCCCCCCCCCCCCCCGCCGGTCTGCTGCCTTTTATTCTTTATCCACGCTCCAGGTCTTCACACTGCTTTGCTGATCATATTGCATTTTGTTTCATGTTATATATTTTCCTCCCTTTCTCCTACCACTGTACACTTTTTTTTTCACCTTTGTCCTAGTATAATTACACATTCATCTGTTTATTATATTTCAAAATTGAAATTATTTCCAGAATCTACTTCTTGTTGTCAAGAAAATCATAAATAACAAACCATACTTTACTATTTTCCGCTTCCGTTTCTCCATACAAGCTAATTCTGTTGGGGATTATGTTACTACTTACTGAGCCAGATGCTGTGTCTTCCATGATGGTTGTTTGCTTTCTTCCTTACAAATTAATTAGGAGTTTTCACCATTAGGACTCAAATTTAACTTTTTTTTTTTTTTTAAGATTTTGTTTTTAAGTAATCTCTACAGCCAACATGGGGCTCAAACCCACAACCCCAAAATCAGGAGTCGCCTGCTCTACTGACCGAGCCAGCCAGGCGCCCGTAGGATTTTGAACTTTTTAAAAAGAATTACTTTTAGCTGTTGTAGCCCTTGTCTTAATATTACCTGTGGATTCATGTTAATTTGCCCCTCCCTTCTATTTACTTCTTCAGGCTATCCTCTGTTAACTGGAATAATCAAGGTACTGCTGGCTTTAAAATGTGTATTTAAAGGCATGCGTAAATATTCAACATTATTTCATCTATTTAAAATGAAGGATCCATCAGATCATATTTGCGTGGTAAATTAACATGAGCCTTTAGGCATATGGATTAAAATAAATTTTGCCAGATAGGAAGCGATTTAGGAAGTGAATTTCAAGGAGAAGGGAAAATGGGGTGCCTCCTAAAAGTTTCTGGAGTTAGGCGTCAGCTTCTGGTTTCAGCTCTGAAGTGATACTGGGTTGATTTGTGGGTGATGACGATGGTCTTCGACGCTAGGAACTACAAGTTAGGAGCGTGTTTTCAGCATCCCTGATGCCCTTCAATCGCACTTTCTTGGTTGTTTCCATCTATGAAATTGTTACTGCCTTTTGCCCTTTTATGTCTGCTCCTTTCGTGAATATCATCATCAAGAGATTTTAATTTTTTTAAACCAGAACCAAGGATGTTTTATTTTCCAAAGAGTGATTTCTCCTCTGTTTAGTAGCACCGTACGTTGATTATATTCCGTAACAGCCCACAGCTGGGCAGAAGCCTGCGAAACGACAAAACCACTTCTGTGCCCAAGTATCACAAGCACAACATTTTGTGTCCCTTATTCTGAGTTGGGAGCGTGTTTAGCATAACAGAAGTATTCAAGTTCAAGGTCTGTGCACACTCAGTCTTACTGAAGACCTTATGATCTTCGTTGGTTAGAAACATGGTAATAATGGTTAATAAATGCTTAATAAAAATATGAACACACCTATTATATGTGGGTGTTGATCACCTAGAATTTATGGTATTTTCATCTGTACCACAGTTAATATGAATTGTTAGCTGAGAGGTAGACCAAATTTCTGAAATTGAATCCGGATATAATTATTAGATTTATTAACATGAGATTTTACCTGTATTTACATAATGCAGTTAGACACATCTTAGGAGCAATAGTTACTTCTCATTTTCTCCATAACTGCCAGAAAATATGTCTTAAAGTGCTAAAAAAGAGAAGGCCTGGAAATTTAAGCCATTTTGGATTTCACAGCACAAATTTGACTGCATACTCTTTGTGATTTTGATTTATTTTTCCTTTGGTCCTTGTCTCACACAAGTACTCCTCACTCTGGTAACATTCCCACAGCACCATGTACAGATCAAAGTAGGTTGGGACAGGTGTCATAAAATGACCTTAAGCAAAAGAATTGTGCGACTCATTTGAATGAATGCCAATTGGAAATCACTGTTTCTGTAATGAAATACCTGAAAAGAAACTCAAGCAGGGTATTACAAATACCTTCTTCATTTCTACATTTAGCTTTTATAAAATCTTTTCTGGAATTGCTGAAACTTAGTGTAAAAATAAAGTATTGCTGAACTAGCAAGTTGTTTGAAAAATAATTTGCTTACAGCGTAATAGGAATATAAAATAACCCTAAGATAAATATTTTAAATGTCTTGATTTGGACATCTTCATATTAAGTAAAATTAAATTTGAGGGACGCCTGGGTGGCTCAGTGGGTTAAGCGTCTGCCTTTGGCGCAGGTCATGATCCTGGTGTCCTGGGATCGAGCCTTGTGTGGGGCTCCCTCCTCAGCAGAGAGTCTCCTTCTCCCTCTCCCTGCTCTTGTGCTCTCACTTGTGCACTCTCTCTCTCCCTCTCAAATAAATAAATAAAATCTTTAGAAAATAAAAAAAATTAAATTTGACATAGCTATTTCAATATAAAACACTTAAAAATTCAAGTTCTCCCTTTGTAAACTGTGACTTTAAAAATCGTTTGTTCTAATACATTGCTTTATAGAAAAAAGAATGAAGGGCGCAAACTATACGCTGGAAAAAGCTTTCCTGAGCAGTGTCATGAAAATATAATAAAAAAAAAAAACACTGGTAATAGTGTGAAGGTGATAGAAAACATTCCTAGCTATTCCACACCTTTAAAGACCTATACATGTCTTTGGACCATCCAACCTACACCGTTACATTTGTAAGACACCTGACTCTTCGGAAACGAAAACCAAGTGGTGTGCCAAGATAACCAGCAGAGTACTGGCTCCTGGCAATGGCATGCCACAGCATGAACTGTGGCCAACAGCTGATAAGTTCTTCGTAGCCCCAGGAAGGACTGAGTGGTGATAGTAAAGTGCATCTTCTAACCAACCCTTGCTAGTCCAAGGTTAATGGGACTTCTTTGCATAAAAGTATAAATATTGAGAGGGGAGTGGTTCTACATGCAAAATAAAAGAGACTATCTTGTTAATGGAGGCACGAAAGGGTAGAATAAGTGAATGTCTAAAGTTTAAATATCCATCTGGAATTGATGTTTTATGAATTACTTGTATGAACAGATGGCCAAGCTTGCTCACATTTTTTTCCCTAAATTTTTGAATATTGGATCAGTTATTTTTTATGAGCTCTGAAATATGCATTTGAAAGTGGTGTACACACACACACACACACACACACACGAGTTTGGCATATGACCAGCGAACTCTACAATTCATTCCAAGGAGGTTATTTCTTTTGTTAGGGCACATTCTTTCCTTGGAGACTTTTCCCATACCTCCATCTCCAGGAGAGATTATCTTCCAGGCCACATCAGCTGAGAATTACATAGGTAGTGACCGACATCAAGAGCATTCAATTCTGTTTCTCTGACTCTCATCCCCCCCTTCCCATAATGGGAGTCCGAGTGGCTTCCTACTCTTCCGTGTATATTTCTGCGTATCCCCAGAGGCTCTCTCAGTGGGCTCAGGGCTGCCGTGGTAGTTACTAGCTGTTCAGCAATTTGCAAAGCTGTGTGGAAGAACCCAGCTAGCCTCTTGTGCCTGTAGGAGGACTGCCTGCAGACAGGCACTATCCCTTTACCTCCAGACGTATGAGTACTGCCCGGGCGTTCACTAGAGCTCTGAGGAGTCGGGCAAGGGGATGCTTCTGATAGCCTGCAAATAGTCAAGCTGCACTGTGCCTTGATTCTGAGTAGGAGGAAAACCATACTTTCTCTCTTTGGTCATTCTTTGCCTGATCGTGCTGCCTTGTGTCTTGGAGCTTACATTTCAATAAAGATATTAGCCTTTTTAACTACATGTAGCCTGCATCAACCCTGTAGGAAACAGATAGATAACTCAATGGGTTTTGTGGGTGGGGCGAGCCGGGTTAAGAGAACCAAAAAGATGGTAGGCGCTGGGAAGTGAAGGGCAGATGGAGATCTCCCGGAGTGTGTTCAGAGCTACAGCTGTGGAAGAAGCAGCTATAGCTGCTACCCTGCATTCTGAGGGTAGCAGAACGTAGCCACTGTCCTGTTCTTGATCAGGTGGGGAGGAAGCAGGGGGAGCAGATACTCTAACTTCACACCACTTCCTCCCTCTGACTGCTGGCGGGCCCTCCCATTGGCCCCATCCAACCAGCCAGAGGGCGGGGGAGCTAGTATGGTTTCATAAAGAACAGGACAGAAAAAGACAGAAATGAGGTCTGGAGGGGCAAATGAGTGCTTGGCACACAGCCTTTCTTTCCCTTCCCGCTATCCTGTGCCATACTAGCTTGTGGGTCTTAGGAGCTGGGTTAGAGCAGAAATTTGCAAAGGAAGAGAAGGAAGAGAGAAAGAGAGGAATGTATAAGGTGACTTTACCTGGCCTTTACCTGGCCAGGCCTGCTGTGGCTGACATCTGGTCACACACATCCTATTGACCACTTAGCCACAGCTCTAACCTGAGTGCAAAGAGAGGCAGGGTGTTTGAAGAGAATGACGGTCTCTGTTCTGTGTCTGAATCCCAACAATGAACATAACCTAGAGTGAACTGGGACTCCTCAACACATGTTAATTGAATACTCAGCCCCCATGTTTGCACATATCTGTTAATTCCTGTTGTCCTACAAGTTTTCACCATGTCTTGTGAAATGTTTGACCAGTTACTCTAGACATGCTACCTTAATTATCTAATTTTTAAATTAAATGCAACTTTAATTATTTCCACCATTCATTATTTGGAAGAACCATGGAAGATGCTTTTTTTTTTTTTTGACTGAGTTGAGATGATAAAAGAAGGTAGACTTATGTTATTAAAGATTTATGGTCTTTTAAAAATATTCCCCCAAATATTAATTAAGGCAAACATTAATGCTTTAATCAAGATTTTAATTTGACTCGTTATAAAATGTTCGTGCCTGTTACAAGTAAGTGCTAACCAAAGCAGGACTTTTGCAGATGCTATTTCTGAAGGTTAGAGCAATCATATTATGGGGAACAGTTAATATGGCAAATTGATTTAATGTCAGTGTTTTTAGAATCTTAACTCTACATGTCTACTACATGAGAGATTTTGAAGTATTTGAAACCAATTATTTAGGGCCAGAGAGAAATCCAGAAGGAGAAGATATCATTTGGCTCTCCCTGCCGTAGGAATTATAGGACCACCATCTGATGCTCTTTCTATTCTTATAAGCAGCTCGTTCTTATTTATAAAATGTCTATGTAAGGCACTAAAAAAAGTAGCTGTTGTAACAATAAGATTGCTATCAAAAAGGAGCTTTGCAATTAAGAACTTTAAATCCAGATGCAAAGTATTATAATTTGAAATAAATTACAAAATAATTCATGTGTTAAAAATTAGTCTATCTGCCAACATTTTCTTGTAAATGCTTTAGCTGTTAATTAGCGGCATTTATATGATACATTCTTGGCATGTGAATTCACGGAATTGGTGAGCACTCTGCAAATGAGAAAATAATTTATCTTCATTTCTGATTCTCCTTTTATTAGATGTCAAGATCCCTGTGTGCCCCCTCCATCCACCACCCCAACTTAAAACCATCCCTGGTTTACGTTACGTTGTTCACTCGTTAATCATTTCTCCTCGACTGCACCAGCTACGACACTTAGCGTGCATAGTAACTGTGGGCTGGAGTGATGTTGTTTAAGAAATCCAAAGTAACAACTATGACGTTAAGGGATTCATCTTAACCTTTCACAAGGAACACTCAGAATGATCATTTTCTAAAGATGTGCAAGCAAGAAGTTATGTCCACAAATCAGAATGAGGAAATTCTCATCACGTTGACTTAGTGTCTGCAGACTTCACGGGCATCATGTCTTTGCTGTAACTTTCTTCTCATGGAGAAAAGTAAAAATATAGGTTACCTCAGTCCTACTGGTATTTATCAACTGACCCTGGGCCAGCTGGGCAGTTCTTCTGTTGGTCTTGACTAGGCTTGCTTCTGTGTCTCTGGCAGCCACCAGGAAGCTAACACCTGACTGGGGACCTCAGGCAGGATGGCTTGTCTCTGGTCCACATTGGATGCGTCTCCGCACGGCCAAGTCACTTGTGCCACATTCTGTTGGTTAAAGCAAGTCTCACAGCCAATCCCAGTCTCAAAAGGTGGGGATTGGCCCCACCCTGTTGGGAAGAGCTGCAAAGCATCGTAGCCGTTTTTGCAATCTACCCTAACGGGCGTGGCAGCACATGAAGCCAGAGAATGGGGCAGCCTTGTGAGTTCTAAGTCTGAGTTTGGATTTCATTCATAATGTCCGCTGGAAAGCCAGCCTAGAGTCTGGAGCAGAGCTTTAACGTGATCTGACTTAGTAACGGAAAACTCTCTCTCCAGCTGCTCTGTGGAGAAGAGACCATGGAGGGGCCAGCAAGCTGAACGAGCAGCTAGGAGGCTGTTGTGGTGACCCTGTCCGACTTGGTCGCAGCGTGAACTGGAGGGTAGTGGTGAGGGTGGTGAGAAATGACCACGTTCTAGATACACACTGAGTGCCTTCCCCTGCTTATTCCTTCTTTTTGTCACCTTGATTGAAAGCTCTTTACAGGTGAGGAATGTTTTAGTTTTCACAGTGTTCTCAGCACCCAGGACCGTGGCTGGCACATAGCAGTTGTTCGATACGTATTTGTTGAATGAAAGAATGAGGGAGTAAATGAACCTGTTGGACTTTTGATTTCCAAGGTGAACTTACAGAAAGAAATAGAACCCCATTCTCGGAAACTCCTTGGGACCCGACTGGCTGTGGGCAGCTCACGGCTGCTCGTGGCATGCTGTGCCGATGCAGGCTTTCTGCTTGTTGTCCTTGGACCGGGCTTCTGGGATGGGAGTGTCCTTGAGTTGAGCACTTAGCGGCATATGTATGGACATAAAGCCTAAGGGAATCCATTTGTGAAGGGTTATTTAGTAATGCATTTTAAGCTAGTTCATTTTGCTTCATTGCATTCTGCATGTTTATTTGAATCTGTGGGTTGAGTTTTTATTACTATAAATCGAAGTAATAAAACACAGAACCTTGGGTTTTTTGCCTTGGAGGAATAATTGGTGGGATAAACTCAGAATTTGAACGTTCTTAAACGGTATTGTCAGCAAGTCAGTAAACATAATTGTTTTGTTGGCTGACAAGGACTTCAGTATCCCCAAAACATATAGCGTTCATGAATAGGCATCCTTTAACATTTTAAAATCACAAGGCTTCCAACCTGCATGGCTCTAGGAACTCGGAAAAATTAAAATTAATTTTTTCTCAAGTCCAGCATAGGAAGAATGTGAGGGCAGTGTTTCCTGCAGGCTCTCTCTGCCTGGTGCCAGAGGAAATGTCAGCCTCTTCAGGACCCATCCTTCTACTCCTGCTCCAGAGCTCAGCCCCTCTACGGCTCAAGGCTTTTGTTCCTCAGTTGCTTTTCTTCTCTTCCCTGACTCTTCAGTGTCTCCTCTCCATTAGATTATCCCCAGGGGTAGTTATGTAGAGTTCTGACGTCCCCTAGCCACATTTGAAGAAGCAGAACAGAAGAAGCAAGGTGCTGACAAATCCGCCTTCCTCTGACGCACCCAGCTCCTGATTGCTCTCCTTGTCTTTCCCGGCCATTCCACTTAAAAATATTGCCCCCCTCACCGTTTCTGCCTCTTCCCTTCCCTGTCCTTCTTCAGCCCACTCTAAGCTGCTGCTTCTCTTACTTTCCTGAAACCGTTCTTGCCAAAGCCAGTCAGGACCTGGAAGAGGGGTCTCCAGACATGTCAGAGCACGAGGCAGGGGGCGATGCGTTCCTTTCTTCTCCTGCTCTCATGCCTCTTTCCTGCTTCCCCATACCTTGCCCACTGCTCTGTTTCGTTTTGATTTTTATCTTGGTTCATCCTTCTCTTTCAAATACAGTAATTCTTTCATGCTTATAATTCCAACTACCAACCTGATGTCTTCACTTGAATACTTCGTGGGAATTTCGGTCTAAATGTCTGTAACCGGACTCTTGGTCTTTCCCCTCAAAGCTTGCCCTCCTCCAGGCTCCCCATCTCAGTGTGTTGCTCCCCCGTTCACCTGCCTCCTGAAGATACCATGTGGCCCAAATCATGGCCCCCTCCTTTTGGACCCACTGAAAGACCTTCTAAATGGATTTTCTGTTTCTCCCCTGCTCGGATCCATTCTCTACATGGTGATCAAGGAAGCGTCACCTTCTGCCTTAAAACACTTCAGTGGTTGGTTCCCCAGTGATGTTGGGAGAAAACCTCAGCTCTCGAAAGGACTTTCAGGCTCTGCCGGACCCAACCCTGCCTGAGGCTTTGAGCTCCTCTCACGTCACTTCATCTGCTTGTATGCGTGTGCCCTCCACACCGCCACAGGTGCTCGGGGCTCTGCCCTCTGCCAGGCACATCTGTCCCCCTGCTCTCCTCCTAAAGAATTCTTCTTACCCGTCCCTCAGGTCTCGGGAGAAAGTGCCTTTTTTTTTTTTTTTAAAGATTTTATTTATTTATTTGACAGAGATAGAGACAGCCAGCGAGAGAGGGAACACAAGCAGGGGGAGCAGGAGAGGAAGAAGCAGGCTCATAGCGGAAGAGCCTGATGTGGGGCTCGATCCCATAACGCCAGGATCACGCCCTGAGCCGAAGGCAGACACTTAACCGCTGTGCCACCCAGGCGCCCCGAGAAAGTGCCTTTTGATCAAACAGGCTTCCCTGAACACCCAAACCCCAAAGAGCTCTTCCCGCTTTCCTCCTTCAGAGCAGCCCATGTGGGCTCTCAGAGCACTTGTCACAATTTGTAGTCACATGCTGACTTTCTTGGTGCCATTTTGGTCTTGTGTCTATGCCCTTCTGCTCTTCTGTAGGCACCACGTGGGCGGGAACTTGCCTGACTTTTCACCAACGTATGCCCAGCATCAGGCACATAGTAAGCACCAGGTTATTGGGTGAATATGTGAATTTTATTTCCTCCCTTATTTTGGCAGACAACTGAGTTTAAAGAAAGCAGTCGTCAGTTTCTGAGGGCCTGTGGCCATCCTGAGGGACCAGACCGAATGGGGGCAGGAGTGCGCTCTTCCTAGACGGCATGATGTTTTTTCCGGATGCTTAACCCAAAAATTCTTCAGGAGAGCAAAGAAGGAAGCTAGTCCTGAGGATGCCTACCCAAATAAATCAGTTTAAGAAAAGTTTGCACCATTTTGTCAGATGGCTTTAAAAGGTTAGTGAATAAACATGCCGAGTGGGTACAGTCAGGAATAAATAATTCACAGCATCCCAAATGAGCCATATTATAGCACAGCCGATGCAGTCATATTTTATTTATCTCTGTATTGAAGAAAATCAATTTGAGAAAATTTCCAGAGCAATCCTGGTGCTTAGCTGACCCCCCCCCCCCATTTAGGTGATTCTTTTCAGACAGAACAGCTGCAAAATTCATCCTTTCTCTTGCTCCTCTTACTTCTGGTAAGATCCCCACTGCAGTTACCACCGCAGTACTTACACATTTGTCCTTTTCAGTGCATCTCTCACTCTTTATTTATTTATTTTTATTTATTTATTTATGATAGAGAGCACGCGCGTGTGTGCGTGCGTGTGCAGTTGTGGGGGGGACAGAGAGAGGGAAAGAGAGAATCTGAAGCGGGCTCCACAGCTTCAGCTCACAACCCTTGAGATCATGACCTGAGCCGAAACCACGAGTCAGATTCTTAACTGACTGAGCCCCCCAGGCACCCCTCTGACTTGTTTGCTCTCCACTTCTAATCGCCAGCATGATGTTGAGTTAGAGTTTTGTTCTCTTCCATGGTCTCTGTCCTCCTCAGGTGTCCTGCCTGGACAACCTCAGGGCTCTGGAACTTTCATCCCTGTGCTGCCCTGCATGAGGGGGTGGCACTGTTTCCGAGAAAACAACTTCTGTTACCAACATGTTCCCAAAGTGTTCCTTGGAGAGCGCCTGGGTGGCTCAGTCGGTGAAGCGTCTGCCTTTGGCTCAGGTCATGATCCCCGGGGGTCCTGGGGTCGAGTCCCACATCAGGTTTCCTGCTTCTCTCTCTCCCTCGGCCTTCAGCTCCCCCTGCTCCTGCTCTCTCTCTCTCTCTAAAATAAATAAAATCTTCAAAAAAAAGTGTTCTTTGAGAATTTTATCCAAATCCAGTTTCTTCAACATTTGTCCATAGGTTTAAATATCTTTGTGCAACTATTCATCAATGAATGAGGTTATACCTTTGAATTATTTCAAAATATTCCAGAATATTTTTCATCATACTCAATAGGATAGCAGGTTTGACTTATGATTCCAGTAGCCTTAAGATTATCTCTCTAGGAGCGCCTGGGTGGCTCAGGGGTTAAGCGTCTGCCTTCGGCTCAGGTCATGATCCCAGGTCCTGGGATCCAGCCCCACATTGGGCTCCCCGCTCAGCCAGGAGTCTGCTTCTCCATTTTTTTCTTCGCCTCCCTCCTGCTCATGTGTGCTCGCTTGCTCTCTCTCTCTCTCTCAAATAAATAAATAAATAAAATCTTTAAAAAAAAAAAGATTAATTTCTCTAACATTGTTATAGGATCTCTTTACTCTACCGAGGTAGACAAAGTGTAATCAATAGCTCAGAACTGCGTCCCCCCCCACCGAAGTTCATATGGTGGCGGAAACTTTTCTGTATCACCTATAATGACAGTTGTCTGCAATTTAGGGGGTAGGGTTTACACTGAACTAAGCCATTTGAAATATTCAGAGTTGTTTGAGGAAATCATAAGCATGGAAAAGCAGGCAATCCCAGTTGCCTGTTAGATACCTAGGGGCACCTGTCACGAAGGCAGTACAGTGGGTTGAATGTATACCATAGTGAGAGAGAATCCCAGCCCTGAGCACTGAATGCAGGCAGTTTGATTTCACAGAGATAGCTTCAATTTTGTGGTCATATCAGAAAGCATCCTGAGATCAAAATGCTCCCTTTCAGGATGCTGACTTCAAGAATACCATTCATTGACTGAATATACTTAAACATAAAGAGGATGATTTTCTTTGATGCCTGCCGGGTCTATTCTGACGGTCATTACTAAGTGCACACATGTTCCAAAGGTTAGAATCATGCCACACGCATGATTCCATCTTGTCCCTAATGATTCTCAACCTCGTGAAATGTGAATCAACCTGAGCTTACAAGAGTGTTTAGTTCTCAGAGATGCCCATGCAAAACTAGTGTCGGCTAAATTGCTTAAATTGACATTTTCCTAGAAAAAATAATCTAGAAATGTAAATAAGTCCCAAGTTTCAATTTAAGTGTTATAAAAATTTTATATAAACCTTTTTATTCCTTGCTGCACTCCCAGTGAATGAAAATACTAGATCACTGGTAACATACATGCTTTCTGAAAAAACTTCTTTAAGAAAAAGTGTTCTCCTTTTGTGCTGTTGCTTCTGTCCCGTTTCCCACAATCCAGGGCTTTTGATTCACATTTACTGATGAGCTCATTCTCTTCTCATAAACCGATAAGGCTGTGACATCAAGCAGCACTTGACGGTGCTCCCAAGCCGAGGAGAAAGCCAGCCGCGCACAACACGCCGTTCAGGGACACGCAGGGAGAGAATCTAAGTGCGCGTCCAGTGCGAGCGTTATGATGGAAATGGATGAATTAGGGAAGGAGAGGGCACTCGTTACCAAATAATGGTTTCAATTAGACTCACAAATTTTATCTAAATAAGTAGATTGGCTAAATATTTCATTTTATGTTATTCTTACTGCAAAATGCCCTTTGCAAAGTTCTACCTGCGTCTTCATTAAAAATGTTACGGCAAAGTCAAGACTCATAATCCTATTCATGAACTTCATTGGTGACAGGAATTTATTCACTGCAAAATGGTGAAAGGATTGCCACAGTGGGAGCCATGGTGTGCAGTTAAATGCTATAGATGAATATTGTCAACTAGCAAAGCTTGGTTTTCATTCCACCACCCAGCTGTTTTATTCTTTTTTTTTTTTTTAAAGATTTTATTTATTTATTTAAAAGAGAGAGAAAGCACGAGTGGAGGGAGGGGTAAAGGGAGAAGCAGACTCCCCACTGAGCAGGGAGCCCAATGTGGGGCTCAACCGCAGGACCCTGGGATCATGACCTGAGCCAAAAGCAGATGCTTAACCTACTGAGACATGCAGGTGCCCCCAGACGTTTTATTCTTAAAAGCAATAATCCAAATAATCAAAATAAATTGAATCTTGGGAAAAATATGAGAAATCATATTATATTTCATATTAATAATGAAGGCAGCCATTTCTTCTTACTTATGAGAGAAAGGCTTCCTAGAGCATCAGCCCCGGCACACACACCAGTCGGTCCTTCACATCCGCTGGTCGTGCAACACAGAGATTCCGGACACGAAGGAGACACGACTGCTCTACCAAGAGTAAGGATGCTTTCTGGGGGATGAATAAGCTGGAAGTAACAGAAAAGGGGCATGTTGGAAATGATGTCCAAACATAATCAGTACAAAAATGGAAACCAAAAAAATCTTTTCCAGTTTTTAGACTCTTTCTTTCTTTTTTTTTTTTTAATGATTTTTTAAATTATATTATGTTAGTCACCATACAGTACATCCCCGGATTCCAGTGCAAAGTTCGATGCTTCATTAGTTGCGTATAACACCCAGTGCACCATGCAATACGTGCACTCCTTACTACCCATCACCAGTCTATCCCATTCCCCCATCCCGCCTCCCCTCTGAAGTCTTCAGTTTGTTTCTCAGAGTCCATAGTCTCTCATGTTTCATTCCCCCTTCTGATTACCCCCCCTTTCTTTATCCCTTTCTTCCCCTACCGATCATCCTAGTTCTTATGTTCCATAGATGAGAGAAATCATATGATAATTGTCTTTCTCTGCTTGACTTATTTCACTTAGCATTATCTCCTCCAGTGCCGTCCATGTTGCAGCAAATGTTGAGAATTCGTTCTTTCTGATAGCTGAGTAATATTCCATTGTATATATGGACCACAGCTTCTTAATCCAGTCATCTGTTGAAGGGCATCTCAGCTCCTTCTAGACTCTTTCTATACCATTTTTGTTTAGTTGTATAATCTTGGTTTTCATCTTAAAACCAAGGTCTCTGTGACTCTGTGAAAAAGTAAGGTAATGACCATCCTTGGAAAGTAAAAATACTCCCTTGACATAAAATAGTGGAATTAGGAGAATGGATTATATTGTTAATTTCTCAAAGACAGTGTGGTGTTGAGATCTTAATATATGTCATTCCTTAACTATGCCCTTTTTTATCCTCACTCAAATACATGTATTTTTTTTTAACTGGAGAAGATAGATTCTGATCTAAAAACTGTCTTTCTAAAATTCTTTCTTTTGGGGGCTTCTGGCAGGCTCAGAGCCTACGACTCTTGATCTCAGGTTTGTGAGTCCAAGCCCCACGTTGGGTATAGAGATAACTTAAAAATAAAATTAAAAAAATAACATAAATATGGGGTGCCTGGGTGGCGCAGTCATTAAGCGTCTGCCTTCAGCTCAGGGCGTGATCCCGGCGTTATGGGATCGAGCCCCACATCAGGCTCCTCCGCTATGAGCCTGCTTCTTCCTCTCGCACTCCCCCTGGTGTCCCCTTTCTCACTGGCTGACTCTCTCTCTGTCAAATAAATAAATAAAATCTTTAAAAAAAATAACATAAATAAAATTCTATCTTTTTAAAAACGCAGCAACATTAACATAGTGAATTTCTTCAGTATGCTCAGGAATATTCCAATTTTAGTCATACTTTTCATTTGATCCCTAGTTAACATTAATTATGGTGGTTGCATTGAAATGGTTAACCATATGTTAGATGCAGATGGGCCCCTTTGCATGAAAGTCTCAACTCCCTACCACCAAAAGACAAAGAAAGCATGAGGTACCCTCAAATATTGCCAATCCAATATATAAAGAGCTTTATATAAATTATGTTAAGCTAATAATAATTTTAAGGAAAGAGAATATGTCTGCCAGAGACAAATCTATTTTAAATATATAACATATTGCCAAGACTTTACTTTACTAGGGGTGTTGGCCATGGTGTGATCAGTTTCCTATCATGGAAACCATAACAGTCATGCTTTCTGGTTGTGTCATTCTTTAATTCCTCCACGTTTGATATAGAATGAATTCTCTTCTTGTTGGATCTGAAAGAGTATAGTTAACTACTAATTCATAGGCTGGAGGTTAGAAATATAAAATCACACCACTTTCTGAGTCTGCTACTATTAATTCTAATAATAAATAAGGTCTGTAATAATAACAGAAAAGATCTGTATCTTTTGTTATATTGGCCATTAACTAGCTGTGTGATCTTGGGTCAATTTACCTTTGTTCTCGGTTTATGTAAAATGGGAATTTGGACTGTTTTTAACCTCTGAAATTCTCTAGTCCAAATAAATATCCATTTGATATTATGCGGTTCTATTATATTATGATTGTGCATTTCATACACGACAATACTGTTCTTCACCTGTAACTACTAGCCCATGTGTCACTGGTGGAAAAATGCAAAAGTAGGTGGGATGAATTGTCTTCTTCATTACATCTGATCCGCTCCGAGTCAGTGACACGATTTAATGATTCATTTGTGGAAAACGATCTTACTGGGGCGCCTGGGTGGCTCAGTCAGTTGAGGTTCCTGCTCTTGATTTTGGTTCAGGTCATGATCTCAGGGTCGTGAGATGCAGCCCTGTGCTGGGCTGGGCATGGAGTCTGCTTGGGATTCTCTCTCTCTCTCTCTTTCCCCCTTTCCCCCCCTTAAAAAAATGATCTTCCAAATACTGAAACTGAATTATGTGATCTTGGTCTTAGTGTCCTAACCAAATATTCTTTGCATTATCAGTTTTGTCTTTTAAAGGGGGTCTTTACAATTGCATGTATTCTAAAATTTTCTAAATTAGTAACAAAATTGATGAATATAGTTTGCCCAGTTTTTCTAGAGAACCAGAAAGAAAATATATTCCCCAAACAGGACTTCATGACAAGTTACACTGATGGTCCTGGAAGAAAAAGAAAGGGTCGTTGCTATATTTGCGCATTTGATAAACCCTCTTAGAGCTTAGCTGCTGAGTTTCTGGGAAGTCCATCCTCTTCACAGTTAATAGCTAGATGTCACTCATTGAGCACTTAACGTGCCAGGGATGCTGCTAAGCATTTTATAAAAATTATCTCTGTGATGTTCACAGCAGTTCTACAGATTAGTAGTATTATCCCCGTTATGAGGATATTATGAGGCTCTGAAATGTCCAGCACATTTCCCAGGTTATACAGAAAATAGCAGTTAGGACTCTCACTGGGGTCCAGCTACATTGAGGCTTCTGATGTTGACCGTCGTTAGGTCGGAGGACACAGCACACTACACAGATGCTGTCTCCATCAAGCTGTTCACACAGAGCTCTGCTTCTGTGGCTGCAGGAGAGACACTTTTCTCACGGGCCCCAGCTACCTGGAAATACACTGGCCTCGTTCTGTGTTGCCCACCCTCTCACCTTCCTGGATTTTTAATGTCAGCAGGAGCAGCTTCCAGAGATCACCACCGTGGACCACCGTCGCAGCCGGCTACCGTGCTGCGCTCGCTCTGCCTCTGTTGCTTTGCAGCTCCTTCTCTGCCCTCCTTCTCTGGCCCAGGCCAGTGGGGCCTGTGCAAGTGAACAGATCTGACGTTCTGGGCTCCTTCTTTTCTCCACCTAGAGCTTGTCCTTCCCTGGGAACTGTTCTGCCCCCCATGGGTCCCTTTCCTCTTCCCTGGCAATGTCCAGATGGGACCTTTCACATTCTGGACCCACCACCACAATCTGACGCCTGCCTGCCCTCTCCTGGTCTTTGCCCTAAAATGCCCAGATAAAGGCTTTGTTTCTCTTGGTGAGGGGGCTCATTTAGTGTTATCACAGCTATTTCATAATTTATTAATTATGTGGGGGTACAAGTTGCCTTGTTATGCTGTTTGCAATGCATGCGTAGCTCTGGTCGTGCGCTCCTGCTTTCAGTTGCAAAACTTGTCAAAGGAGTTTGTTGAAGAATAAATTATCCTTCTCTAGGGACATAACCTCCTAAAAGCAACAATATGGTAATATGACTTCCAAAAATATCAATAGTGCTTCCCTCAAGCCCTCTTCTTATCTTCAAACCACTTAGTTCATTTTTTTTTCACTCTACATATCTTTCTGGGGAGGGAAAACTCTAGAAAATTTGCTTTCGCGTCTTCTAGCAGACAGATCTTGTTCATCAGTGGAGTGGCTTCAAAGCCAGTTCCACTGTCAGGAGGATAATCTCACATTCATTCCTTTTGCGACACTTATTATCTAGGAATGTTTTCCAGATAGAACTTACATAAGAAGTAGGGATGTGGCTTCGTGAAAACCTCACCTGCAGTCGGGGCTCCGTCCATGGTCGAGGATCACGCGGCAGGAGGTTTCGGCCACCGTCGTAGGGAACGGGCTGACTCTCCTCGAGTGGCAAGGCAGGATTAAGAGTGAACCATACCCAGCTCACAGGAGTGAGAAGATGAGCCAGCTAGGAAGGGCGAGGCTTCGGGGTACGTCTGGAGTCCCCGGAGCTGAGGACCCACGCTGGTTGCCGTCCCGGCGGCCAGCTCGGCATCCTTGCCATAGGCCTTTACTTCTCTGCTTGGACCACTCTCTTCTCTTCCTTAAAATGAAGGGCCTCTGAGGAGCATTCTGCCTCCTTCCAAATATGCTTTTATGAGGACAAGTTCTGAATTGTGTGTGTTCAGAGCTGGAGTAGGCTGAATTTGGTCCCCAGGGGACACATTTTTCTTCTGTGCTCGCCATTCCTCTAAGAACCAGGTTGTTTTGCCTTTCTCTGCTGTCTAAAGGCCTATTCCATCTACAACAGAGGGGTTGAGTCTGTAAGGCAGGTTCCTCTCTCCAAGGCCTTAAAGGTGGCCTGATCTAGGTTGGTAGAAGAATGTTAGCTCCATCCTGATCTTTTTGGATAGCTTTCTTCCAATTCCTAATCAAAACTAGAAAAAGCCAACAATTACCAGTAATCTGGGTGATTACAGTGTATGGAGACACAATGTCTCCATAGGCCTACAGCATTACGGATGTTACAGTGACTAAGGCCGTGGCCTTGGATGAGGGTGTCTTTCTCTCTGTCCATCCATTCATCCATCCATCACCCACCTTTCCTTCCTTTCCTTTCTTTTCCTTTCCTTTCCTTTCCTTTCCTTTCCTTTCCTTTCCTTTCCTTTCCTTTCCTTCCTTTCCTTTTCCTCCCTCCCTTCCTTCTTCCTCCTTCCCTCCCTCCCTGTCTTCTGTCCATCCATCCCTATCTTTCTCTCCCAAGAAATCGTTCCTTAAGCAACATACCTTTCCCTCCTTTATCAGTGCTTTATGGAATCATCTCTCATTCATTTTAAAAATTAGCAGGTAGTGCTCTTACATACATGTAGCTGATTGCCTACAGAATCACAGAGATTGTGTACTTGTGTTTAACTGGGCACCGTGAACGTATCAACACATTAGTCACCATCTGACATCATCCTCTCTGCACCATTTCTCACACATTTTCCAGACTCGGTGACCATGTAATGTAGTTTGCTGGCTGATGAGCTGACCCGTGGCACACCTTGGATGTCTCTGCCGTTCAGTTTCCCAGGAAACTAAGTGCAATTATCTTGAAAAGAGTCAGACTTTTTCCCCGTCATTTCTTTTGCTTTGTGTTCAGAAGAGAATACAACTAAAACACCAACAGTCCAAACACAGCATCTATTTTAGTCTTAAGTGTGATAGATCAGAAGAGCATTTCATGACCTCGGACTAGCAACATTTTGGGCCAGACAACTTTTTGTTGTGGGAGCTGACTTACAGGCTGTAGGAAGTTGAGCAAATCTCTGACCCCTAACCTTGAGAATGCAGTAGCACCATCTCCAGGAATGGCAAGCAAAAATGTCTCCAGATGACCTCTGGGGAGTGGGTGGGGCAAAATCATCCTTGGTTGAGAACCACACTCGAATTAGAAAGTGAAAGTGACTTTTGGGATCCTTTCATGCTGTCAGAGCAAGTCATGCACGTAAAGAGAAAAAGCAAAACCAAACCTCAGGTATTGACCCAGTCTTTCTTGAGTTCTGACAGTGTGTCACTAAACCGCCAAGTGACAAAGAATCAGACATCTATAAGGTCCAGCCCTGCCTGCAGAGAGCTCACAGTGAGGTCGGTCGGGGGACAGATGTGTAAACAGTTGTGGACAATAGGACTTATAGGGAGAAGATTAGTCATACTTCTGGGTGTTACACAGCCAAATCCCACTGACCACACTTTTCACTTGTCAGATAGTTTTTCTGGCGTCCTGCATTCCCAGTCCCTTTTTAAAAGCTGGGTATCGCAGAAACATATCTTGCTCATTTTCCTGCCTTGGAGCCTTGCTCTAGTTGCTCCTGCCTGGAAGGTTTTAAGCTCAGACTTTTACATCTCTGAATTCTCCCTGTCATTCACAGGCCAGCCTGTCTCTTCCAGGAAGCCATTCTGGAAGCTTGCATCAGCATCTATCCATCAAACTCCCCCTATGAAACTCACAATCCCTTCCTCACAGCTCGTGGCTTAATTCCATGCTGTATTGTTTGTACAGCGTGTTGCCCCCCTGCTTGCCACTCATTGGTCTAATCACTCACGAGACTGTAAGCTACTTGAAGGTGGAAACCAGATGTTATACTGGATTGTTCACAATAATGGCTAAGCGAGTCACTCTTTGACTGCCGTTGGCTTGCAAAATTCGGAGTAGCTGGAGAACTCAAAACTATTAGGAAAGGTGAGTGAAAGATAAGATGAAGGTGAAGCAGACCTCAAGCTAAAGAATGGCAGGTACTTGGTCTTCTGTCTGGCACCTTCTTTTCTGCCTAATGAACTTCCACTGATGCTTCAAAACCCCAGACATTACCTCCTCCTCTGTGCTTTCAGTGGCCTCTGATTATGCAGTGTATCTCTCTCTGCTTTGATAGCATCATGTGCACAGATGCGATTGCTGGGGAGTCCCTGTGCTCTTGTCCAAAGTCATACAGCAAAGAGGTGGAAATATCAGACCCTATATTCAAATCTCACCCAGAGTCTAAACTCTTTATCCACTGTGTATCTTTCTAGGAATTAGAAAGCTGAGCAGAATTAATCTGGATAAATGGTCATCTTAGGGGTCCCCTCTCTGTTGTTATATTTAGTTAAAAAATTAAACCCATTTCAAGTAATTTTAATAAAAGATGGCATACATCAACCAAACGAGTAATCGCTGAAAAGATTTCACTCATTTTGCTATTTTAAGGATTTTTTTGAGGGCTTAAAAATAGTCTTATTCGGGGGTGCCTGGGTAGCTCAGTTGGTTGAGTATCTGACTCTTGATTTCAGCTTAGGTCCTGGGATCAAGCCCTGTGTTGGACTCCACGCTCAGCAGGGAGTCTGCTTGAGATTCTCTCCCTCTCCTTCTGCCCCTCCTCCTGCTAGCTCTCTCTCTCTAAAATACATAAATAAATCTTTAAAAAAGTTCTATTGAGGTATAGCTTACATACCATTAAAATCACCAATTTTTTATGCACAATTTAGTGATTCTTAGTAAATATATTGGCTTGTGCAACCATCAGGACATTCCAATTTTAGAGCATTTCCATTACCCCCAAGAAATTCTCGTGCTTTTAAGGACAATTTGTCTTAGGACCCCTAGGTGATATGGGGAGAAGGAGATGGGGGTGTAAGAGACACAGTGGGAAGGTTACGTAATAAAAAGCATTATTTGAGGGAATTATAGAGCAGAAAGGAGCTTTACAGGTGATTTAATTGAAATCTTCATTTTAAAAGTGAGGGTGAGAAGGGTCAGGAAGTTGGGGAACTGGAATGAGTTGATGACGGACCAAGAGTCTGGTTTTCTGATTCTCAGCCTGTTGCTCCTGCAGTTACCACAATTCAGAGAATGATCAGTGAAGGGAGGGGTTCCACTCGTCTCTTGCCATTGAAAAAGCTATCCCAATACTTAGTGATTTGAAACAACCATTTTCTTTTGCTCCTGATTTTATGGTTGGAGAGGGTTCAGTTGGGTGATTCGTCTGTGATCACTGTGGTATCTAATGAGGGTCTGGGATTGGAGGAGCCACTTCCAAGATAGCTTCTCATTCACATGTCTAGTGCCTCCGTGCTCTTCGGTCTCCCTCTTCACATGACCTCTTCTCATGGCTTGAGATTCTTATGGCATGGCGGTCTTGAGGTGGTCACACTTCTTAGAAGAAAAGCTGCCATGACAGTTAAAGTCTGTGCTTGGAATTATTATAGGGTCACTTCTGCCATATTCTGCTGGCTAAAGCATCCATTACTAAGGGAGTGGAGAAATGGATGCTCCTTCTTGACAGGGATGGGCAAGGCCACATGGCAGAAGAGCATGTGGGATGGGATACATTCTGTCCCTCTTCGGGAAACACCAGATGCAAGAGCAGAGCCAGGCAGGTGAGCCCCTCGGAGATATCCTGTCATCTTCAGACATGGTTCTTCCTTGTGATTGTCTAATAGTCATTGCCTGAGAGGATAAAGCTCAAACTCCATAGCCAATCCTGGGAGCCCCTCAGGTGCTGGCTCCCATCGATTGCCCACGTGGACTCTACTCTCCAGCAACAATAAAAATCTCACTGTTTTCCAGACCTATCAGCTCCTTTGCACATGCTTTTTCCTGTCTGTCTTTCCCATCTCTCCCCACGTCTTCAGCATACCCTCCACTGAGCAGACGCTTCTTGCCCATTCTTGCAAACCCAGCTCACCCCTGTCACCTTTTGTGTTTCTTTTTAATGCTTAAATAGTGATTCCCATAAGAACAGGATTTTTCCTCAGCCTGCAACTGCTGTGGGGCCTGGCATGTACCAGGCATCTGGCAAGTATATGTTGAAGGGATACATTTATACACATCAGAAATTTAAAGCAGGTGCAGTTTTGTGGACACCTTTATGTTGGTGGTGTCATCTCATGGTGAGGCTTCCATGGCCAAGAACAGAGGCAATGCCAGGTTCCATGTAATAGACACTGTGCGTGCATTCAGTACTCGGTGTGATGGGCTGTGTCCTCCCTGTTCCTGACTCTGCCACTTCCTGACTTCATGGTCTTATGGCCACTCGTTTTGTCCCCAGAACCCAATTAAGGAAGGAGAGCAAAGCATGGAGTGTCAGTACACAATTATTCTGAGATACCATGTCAAATGTCATGTTATAGAGAAGAACACTGAGATCCTTATAAGAGTAATTCACTTGTTCTTAGAGCCAATTCACAGCTGTCTGTCCCAGCACCTTAGGCTGCCTCTCCATGCTAAGAGAAAGCCACTTTGTTAAGACTCTGCATAAATTCCACGGAAGAGGTGATACACCCCATTCTCTGGTTCCTAATTACCGAGGGCAGTGTTCTGACCACAGGAATGTGCAGTGTTTGGGTGACATGAGCTCAAGTATTTCAAATGGGAAAATAGTTGCTTTCCATGAAAATTCTGCTCCAAAATCAAGATAGAAAACAGCAACCATCCACTGAAAGTTTAAACAAGCTTTAGCAAAGGTAGCTTTCAACTCTTTGTGGAAAAAACACGTAAATAGGTTTATGACCACCTACTAATTACTTAGATAGAAATCTCCTGGGGAATCTGTTTCAACATAATTAATATCGAATATTGAGAAGAGTAATGAACTAGAAATGGATTATATACAGACACACTTGATTCATATGGGGCAAAATCCTGTTACTAAGACTAACTCTATTAGACAGTTGGCACTTGGAGCAGATTTCCCTGATTTAAAATAACGGATAGCACCTGCTTTTGTTACAGAAAGAATTAACACAGAGAGGGAAAAAGCAATATAAATTCTTGAACACTGAAGCGCTAAAGTGTATTTTTATCTTAACTTTTGGACTGTTAAATGTGGATTAACAAGCCCCACAATGATGAAAATCTATAACACTCAAAACAATTGAACAAGAGAGAACATTGAGAGTTAAGATTGGGAATAGTTCTGGAAGAATTAAGAGGGAAAAAAAAGGGAAGAATCAATATACTTTTATCTTAAGTGACATCCGGAATCTTTGGTATTTCTCATGGACTCTGTGCCCTATAGTGGCTACAGTAATGCTTGTTAGTTCAAAAGCTGTTGCCTCTGTTAATTGTCATTTGAGGGATTTTTCTCAGACAAAACCTTCCCGTTAAGGATATTCATCTCTTATAAGAAAACTTTTCACACCTTCTATTCCTTTGATCTACCGTTGTCCTGTGAGTCTGGAGACAGATAGGATATTCTTCAGGACTTAGTTTCCTATTCCAAATATTTGGCATCAAGATAAAGGACAGCTTTTATTCCAGGGTTTTCTCTGGATGTTTCTATAGAAGGCTCATCTCACTTGTGTAGTTCGCATCCTGCTCCCCAGCCGTTCACAGATGCCCCTCCCATGTAGCATCCCTACCCA
Source organism: Ailuropoda melanoleuca (assembly GCF_002007445.2). NCBI lineage: Eukaryota > Metazoa > Chordata > Mammalia > Carnivora > Ursidae > Ailuropoda > Ailuropoda melanoleuca. The sequence goes on from NC_048220.1 coordinate 134,600,420, forward strand.
TTCCACATCTCTGGGCTCTGCTGGTTTTGCTTCTCAGTAACCAAACATTTACTTTAGATTCATTTCTATCACCGCCTCCACTGCCCCTGCTGAAACTAAATTTTCAGACTTTGCAGACTCTCTGGTCACATTGGCCTACCTGGCTTTGGATTTGTGGTCCCTTTGCTGCTCTCTATGGCCTTGGATCAATTTTACCTTTGTCCCAATTCATCCAAGACTTTGTTCTCCTGACCCAAAGTCAAAGTGCAGCCTTGCCTATTCTTATGTCTAGCACAATTGAGCCTAGTTGCCATGAAGAAAACTGGGAAAAACCTCCTTACCAGAGTGAAGTCTTAGAGGCCTTCTTCTCCCAGGGGCTTTATTCTGGGGAAAGAAAATTTCTTTCCTACTTTGTTTAATCTTAGGTCCCAGACACATAGTCCTTGACAGTCATCCTAGGAAGCCCCAAGGTGGCCCTCATCTTGAGGTGCTCAGTTTCTTCTCCTTGAGTTGCAAACCATATTGAGTATAATCTTTGTAGTCCTGGAATATGGCTTATCAAACCTCTTGGGATTTCCAGGTTTCTGGAAGAAGAAAATTTTGTTGGTGCTCTGAGTACTGTACAATAATATGAAACCCTCAGGACATCCCCTAGTACACATAGGGAGCTGCATCCACTTCTCTGCTTTTCTGTTGGTCATGTGATCTGGTTCCAAGCATTTTAATTAAACAAAATGACGTTCTGTGGCCTCACAGGATATTCATTATGACTAGCCAGGAGAATGGTGGGAAAGATTGTTCCCTACAAGAAAGTAAGTCCAGAGGGTTTTCTGCTGAACTCTTGTGGAAATTGCAACCAACAATTTGGAGATTTGTTTTTCTTTTTAATCACTGTGAGTTAAAATTAGATTGATAAAGTCAACAGATTAGTGATCATTCTAAACCAGTGGCCTCTGATTTAAAACTGTAAACAGTAACAAGAAACCATTGTTTTTCTGATACTATTTTCTTCTGCTTTAACTGGAGAACCTAAATTTGAGGAGAGCAATTATCTGGACAACAGTGAGTCTTCATAAGTGCCATTTATTTAGGTCTTCTTTAATTTCTTTTAGCAGTGATTTGCAGATTATCTTTTAAAAATTTTAGCCCTAAGAAATTTATGATTTATGGTGTTTTTTATGTAGTATTGGTTTTTGTAATTTCATTTTCCAACTTTTTGCTCTTGGTATTTTTCACAATTGATCTTTGCTTATTGACCTCATATTTTGAGGCTTTGATAAATTAACTTCCTAATTCTGTTAGGTTTTCTTATAGATTCCCTAGGATTTTCTACATAGATAATCATGTCATCTACAGATAGAAATAATTTTGTAGTTCTTCCTTTACAATCTTTATACCTTTTTTTTTCTTGACTTATTCTATTGACTAGGACTTCTCTAGTGAATAGGAGTAATAGGGTGAACATCTCTACCCAGTTCCTGATCTTAGGGAAGAAAGCATTCTCTTTCCTCCCACCATTGACCATGATCCTAGCTTTAAGTCTTTTGTAGATGCCCTTTTCAGGTTAAGAAGTTTTCTTTCTGTTCCTAGTTTTCATCTTGTATGAATGTTGGTCGTATAATTTGACTCTATCTTTTAAGAGGATCTTTTTATTTTTTAGTTTCTTAATATCATTAATTACATTGATCAACACTTTATTATATCAACATTTCAACCCTAGGATAAGCCCCACTCACTCAGGATGCATTATTCTTTTTATACACTGCTACATTTGATTTGCTAGTATTTTGTAGAAGATTACTTTTTCATTTATGCTCACAGAGAATATTAGTCTGGAATTTTTTTATAATTTTCTTTTCTTTTTCAGGTTTTGGTATCAGGGTTTTGCATCACCTCATAAATAAGTTGGGGAATATTCTGTCCTCTTTTATTTCTGACAGAGTATATGTAACTTCGATATTACTTTTTTTAAATGTTTGATAAAATTCTCCAGTAAAACCATCTGGTCCTTGAGGTGTTTGTTCATTTGTTTGTGGAAGGCTTTTAAGTTTAACTATTTTGTAAAGGGTTAGTCATACATTCTATTTCTTCTTGAGTCAGTTTTGGTAAGTTACAAATTTTCAAATAGTTTATCTATTTAATCTGTGTTATTGAATTAATTGGCATCAGGTTGTTTATTATATTCCCTTATTACTCTTTTTACCTGTAGGAGCAGTCATTTCATATCTCCTTTTTTATTTCTTCATTGGCCTTACTAGAGTTTTACCAGTTTTTCTTAATTATTTTAAAGAAGCAGTTCCATGTTTTCCTATTTATTTTCTCTAAGTTGTTTAGATTTCACCTTTCTCAAAAAAAAAAAAAAAAGATTTCACCTTTCTCGGGCAAAGCATATTTTTATGCCCTTTTATTTCAGCTCTTACAAGTTTCTGAAGATGCTTTTCTAGCAGAGAAGACCCATACCAAAGCATGAAATCATGTTTAATATGCAGCCTATAAATACAACTCTACAAAGAATGGGCATATAATTAACTGAATGTTGTATCCTCATGTCAGATTGATTACACATAGAGATGTTTTCTGCCAGCATTTCAAATCCCAACTTATAGTGGTTCAATTTAAACGCTATCTAAGATGATTGAAAATAGGTTTTAGCTAAATTCATTTTTCTGAAGAGGACATTTCTTAAGAGCGGGCGTTCTCTCCTGTGACACTGGTAAGTAATCCCACCTGTCATACTGCATGCTATAAATCATCATACTACAAATCTATTAGCTTATGATTCATATCTAGCCTGCCTTTAAAAACAAAGGTGAAACAGTACTTTAGAATGAAGGATTTAATGCACACTGAACGAACCTGCTTTCTTTGAGTTCAATTTCATTCCCTCTGAGCGTGTGTTATTTTCGGGGAGGAAATTGGGTTCTAAACTGAGAAGGTGCATTAACTATTTCAGACAATGGAATGACAGGTACATCTTTCTAAATAGCTTCCTGGAGGCCTGATGGAGTGTATGCTTTCTCCAGTCCTTATCTTACCGGCTGGAAGTGATTTATATGAGGAGATGACTTGGTCTTACCTTGGCTTGGGCTCCCATGATTTCTTCAAAGAAAATTCCCAGCTTATTCTTTCATCCTTTTTCCTCTGAAGGAAGTTATAAATCTCTGTTAATTAGTTAGATTTAGCTGGAAAAGGGAACCATTTTGCCATGGTTTCAAAGAAGTCTGTGGTAATTATTAGGGTAGTTATTTAATTTCCCATGAAGAATGACACACTGACATTGACCCTCACACACAGTGGTACCCAGTTCTGGGCCATGTGTCTTTTTAGGACTGGTGGACCTTACTTGGTGCATCTCTGAACAGCTGTGTATAATGAGAATATTAAATAATTTCCAATGTGAATTTATTTAATTCTTTTCAAACTTTAGTAAGGTAAAAGAGATCTATCTCCCTGAGATTGTCTTCTTTATGTTAATAATATTCATTTAACAAACTGCAACTTTCAGACTGATGAAGTATTTGAGAACGCCATTTAGAAAATGATTGGACCCATTTCGCTGGCACTCCGCTCTGCTCAACTGCCTTTTGCATATGTTGACTTTTCTCTAACTGTACAACCACCTTTCAGAGAGGTATAATTATGCCCAGTTTGTTTTTGCTTTCAGATGTAGGACGTGTCAGTTTATATAGGTGGAGAGAAGGGCATTTTAGAAAGAACTTGGGCTTTGGAAAGAGATCGGAGTTTAAATTCTCACTTCTCTACTCATTGGTGGTTTGGCCAGAGCTGGGACTTGATCCTGGAGGAAGGACAGAATGGATGTGCAGAGAATGAGATTGTGGCCATCAGACAGATGATGGAAACTGAAGTCAGGATACCAAGGAGTCAAGCATCTTCTGGGTGAGACTCAGCTTCTGCCTTCATGAAACTCACAGTCTGTGGACAACAGGGAGATAATCATCTGGGATGCAAGAGAGAAATCTGCACTAAACAGAAATATAAACAGTGGATTATCAGGTCCAGACACAGGGATTCTGCACCAGGAGAGGAGAGGACAGCTTTTTAGAAGAGTTGGCATGAGAGCCAGTTATGGATGGGCGAGAGATTTCCGCCTGTGACAAAAGGGAGAAGGGCATGGCATGCTGAGAAAGGAACATGCTCAAAGGCAGAGAGGGACCAAAATGAAAAGTACACGGCATTCGGGATAATACAGGGAGGCAGATTAAGCAGAATTGGGGAGCGTACATGTTCCTCCCTCTCCTCCCCCTTCCTTCCCTTTCTCCTTCCCTTCCTCCCTTCCTTCCTATCTCCTTCCTTCCCTCTCCTCCTCATCACATCCCTCTATCCCTTCCTTTCATCCTTCCTGCAACAGTTCTATGCCAGGCACTGGGAATATGTACTGAGCCACATAAGTAGCCCTCCTTCATGGGGCTCCTTTCATTAGGAATGTAGACTTGGGGGTGCCACTCAGGATCAGGGAATGACTCATGGCTAGCAGTCCAGCTGGAAAGCTATTTCAGGAGACCAGAGAAGACAGACTTGAAGCTGTTCCCAGGAAAACTGTGGTGTCACTGCAAAGATGGGGTGTATGTAGTTAATTGTCATCAGAGCTCAGTAGAATTATTACATAGTACAGTTGACCCTTGGATGACACAGGTTTCAACCGTGTGAGCCCACTTATACATGGATGTTTTTGGATAAATCCAGTATAGTACTGTAAATGTATTTTCTCTTCCTTATGATTTTCTTCTCATTACCCCCCCAACTTACTTTATTGTAAGAATACAGCATATAATACATATAACTTATAAAATATGAGTCAGTCGACTGTTTATGTCATTGCTAAGGTTTCTTTTCTCCTTAAGATTTATTTATTTAATTGAGAGAGAGAGATAGAGTGTGCAGACACATGTGGTGGGGGGGAGGGGCAGAGGGCAAGACTCCCCAAACAGACTCCCTGCTGAGCTCGAGCCCAAGCCTGATGTAGGACTTGATCTCACAACCCCAAGATCATGACCTGAGCCGAAATCAAGAGCCAGATGTCAACTTACAGAGCTACCCAAGCGCCCCTGTCATTGCTAAGGTTTCTGGTCAACAGCGGGCTACTAGTAGTTATGTTTGGGGGGATTCAGAAGTTACACATGGATTTTTGGCTGTGTGGGTAGTTGGCACCCCTAACTCCTGTGTTGTTCAAGGATATATAAATATATAATATAAATATAATATAAAAGCATGAACCTAGGAGCCAGACTGCCTGGGTTAAATCTCAGCTTTCGTCCTTACTAGGTGTGTCACCTTGGGCAAATTGTTTGACCTCTCTCTGCCTCAGCTTACTTGTCTTTAAAATGGGGATAATAATAGTACCTTCCTCACAGAATTGTTGTGGGGATTAAATAACTTAAATGAATTTTAAAAAATTCTCAGAAAAGTGCCTGGGACATACTGGCCCTATATAAATATAGACTGTAATTATTAAATTGCTTCTATACACCAAATGAGGATGAAATTTCAGGAGAGGAACCACTTGGTCCCATTTTTGCTAACAATACATCCAATGGGTTGTGTAGAAGTGAACATCTTTTCAAGAATATAAAAGTGAAACATATTCAAATATTATGGAAAGAAATAAATAATAGCAATTATTTAGAGTCAATCTGCTTATTGGTATAGTACTTACCTCCCCAAACTTGGAAAGAAATTTAAATAAATACATACACACATACACATACATACACCCATACATGTATACATACATCCATACATATTAAGTTTTAGAGGTGAAAAGTATGCTCAGCAGTTGACAAATTCTGTTCAAGATTTAGAAATATCTCACAGACTGAAATCCAGGCCTTGGATACCATTGGGATAGAGAGAGAAGCCCCAAGAGACTCATCTTCTATTTTTATTGTCTAAGCTAATGGTCCATTAACACATCTTCTTGAGGCTGAGCCCGTTAGATAATGTGTACTTCCCAGGGCAAAGACGCCAGGTGGGTGTTTCCTAGTGGTGGAAAGCAGCATTATTTTTCCTAGGGGAAGAATGTGAACAATCCCACTTTTTTTCACATAATGGTAACAGTAAGAAAGAGCATTATATAATGGGCGAAGAAATTACCAAGATGATATCAGCGTTCAGAGGGAAAATCCCTATGTTCATAATCAGTTTAATGATTTTGGTTTCAGTAATGGTTTGCCCTCATTAGCTATTCAGTGAAATGGTGCTAATTTTAAGGTCCCTCAGTTATGAAGAACATTGATGCGCTTTCAGACACATTGGCACATTTGCATTATTACTGGAGTGATATAAAACCAGAAATTTCAGGGAGCTTATTATAGATTTTGAGCCGTTTATCCTTCTTGAGACAAGCTTCAAAAATCTCAGATTATTTCCTATCTCTACCACAAAAAATAATTTCTATGATAATAATATATAAGCGTCTCAGTGTACTGAAATTGAGAGTTGTTCTATTTTTTCCCTAGTTATCTGAACATAATTTTAAAATACATTAATTCCAACCTGCCAGGTATTTGAATTTTAAGCCGTTTTAAATTTGGTGTCATCAAACACGTGTGAAACACCAATGTTTCTTATTCCTGGTAAGTCTGTCCCTTTGCTCTTTCTCCTTCCCCGCCACGGAACAGCTAAGCCTTGTGCGTCAGAAGCTTCCTCGCCCAGTGTGGCCGGCAGTCATGCTGACTCTCAGATGTGAATTACCGCAATTTCCTGTGTCCCAGGAGACACCGCAACTTCATCCATCTGTCCTGGCCAGTTCACCAAACTCCCAAGTGGTTAGTAGGACCTCACCATATAGCCTATGGCCACCATGTTTTTCTCAGTTGGCGTGCAGGCAGTCTTGGATCTATTAATTAGTAAGCCTAATTGAAGCTAAATTAATTAGTTGTGCAATATTGAGCTGTCCAAATTTAACTCCACTAAAATTACAGAATGAATGTGCAACATAAAGGATTTCTGGAAAAGGAGGGTAGATATGAGTGAGACCATTCTTTTTTTTTTTAAATATCTTTTAAAAAATATTTTTATTTATTTACTTCAGAGAGACCACGAGAGAGAAACAGACCCCCGCTGAGCAAAGAGCCCTGCAGGGGGCTCGGTCCCAGGACCCTGAGATCATGACCTGAGTCTAAGGCAGATGCTTAACCAACTGAGCCACCCAGATGCCCCATTCCATTCGTGATAAATCCTCCTTACTCACTGCTGCTCACCCAAGACTCCTGTGATTCATTCAGGCTTATGTATTTTGAAACATATTGTTCACCATGTGAAAATCTCTCTCTCTCTCTCTCTCTCTCACACACACACACACACACACACACAACTTGTGTACCTTTGCCCCATAAGTTTAAAAGTATGCTTTGTTTTCATCTATCTGATGTGATTAATAAATTGATAAAGAGTAACATAATGCGTACACACGTGATAGCATCCGTCTGGGATGGATGTTCGCTGGAAGGAGTTTTCTTGTTGCTTACCATGTTGTATTTAATGCAAATTTCAATGAGCACCGAGACTAAACAAAAACAACAAAGAGTGACACCTGACCCTTGTTCGGTGACACCAAATTTAAAATGGCTTTAAATTCAAATGCTTGGCAGTTTGAAATTAATGTGTTTAAAATTATGTCAGGAAACTAGTAAAAGAAAAAAAAACAACTTCAAATGCATGCTTGAAATAAATTGATTCAGTTGTAATAATAAGATAATACTGACAAATTTAATTATTATTCATCCAGAATTGTAAAAGCAAAAGCTATTTTTCAGTAAATGAATCTGCATATTAAAATCGTTAGAAATACCCTTCTTGTAGGACCCCACCAAACTGTCATTTGGTTCTGAAATTTTTAAAGGAAAAATAAATGACTTTAGAGAATTAAATATTTCAAATTCATTTTGCTATTTAATCTTTAACAAATGTAGAATTTAACAATATCCATGAATATGCAAGGTAAAGGGCACATTTAAATATGATATGTAAATTATTTATGATGAGAGACCCGAAGCATGAGGGAGAGAGTGAAGGGTAGGGATGCACATATTCAGACTTAAAGGTAAGTAAAGAGTTTAAGGAAATATCAGATTCACCCAGTGGATACTGATTGTTCAAGCTCATTTGTTTTTAAAGCTTATTTAAACTGTTTAGGAATCCTTTTGACAAGCCATATGTTGCAACAGCCAGAGCTCTTTCACACAGAATGAAATTGTGCAGGTTGTTTTGAGTTTCACAGTTTACTGACAAACCATAATAGCAATTCTACTTTTGTTTCTGTGTCAATTATGCAAAAGGGAGAACATGACTAATTAATTCTTTCAAGTTGATAACACCCTTGAAAGACTTTTGATCATTTGTACTGTAAAATCCTCCCAAATACTGATACTTAGGATACCAAATTATTCTCCCCATTGAATAGTGTGGTACTTTCGCAGTTTGTGAATTTCAAAGATACTCCGTTTGTTTACAAATTCTAAATCTTGACAAAAATGGCTTCACAGATTACCCATTAGATAATTAAAGTTCAGTAATATCTGAGTATATGAAATGTACCAATAACAGATAACGTACAATCTTAGAGCTCCCCTATAATTCTAGTGTGTTACTTTAACGACTTTTTCACTGATGTTCTTATGTAACTTATTTATTTGTTTCTTACATATTTTTTTTTTGCAAAAACAAGAGACAGTTCCCCTTTTTGCAGTAGCCAAATGTGTTAAAGAGCAAAATAAGTTTCCAAATAGAGGAATCTTCAGCACGTATCTTTGGAGTGTATTTAATTTCGTGCAGGTGTGAAAGATAATAATGTGATCCCAGGTACTAAATATTCTTCAGCCTTTCACTCTCAGTACTGTTATCTGGAGTAAAACTAGATTAAATTTGCAGAACGGTGAATTACTGAAAATAATGAAGCTAAGGCAATTCATTAATCTTTATCTGCTTGTCTATTTTTTATAGCCTGGATGAAGTGAAAAAATCCATTTGGGGTCTGATCAGATTGAAAAGGGTCTAACATGATGGAGAGAAACATGGGGCTGAAAATGTGTTCTTTTTTTTCTTTTTAAATTAAACAGCACCTTTTTCTCACATGCCTCTGTTTTTCTTTTAGTGGCAAAGCATTTCTATAACACTGGTTGAGAAAGTTCAGATGATTGCTGTAATCCTAGGATCCCTGTTCTTAATAGCGAGTGTGACCTGGCTCCTCTGGTCAGCCTTCAGCCCCTATGCAGTGTGGCAGAGGAAGGACATCCTTTTTCAAATCTGCTATGGAATGTATGGTTTTATGGATCTAGTGTGCATAGGTAAGACCATGACGTTAAACATTAACTGTCAGTAATCCATTTCTTGCAGCTATTATATTTTCACCACTGGGATCTCATATAGAATGTTGTGGGTCACGTGATCTTGGTTCTCCAGCTACTTAACTATCTGGGGTGTCACAATCTGGCCACTTCCCTCAAAAAGCATAGCATCTGTCTTCCCAAGGAGTCTGAAAAAATGAACAGGATAATGCCCATTTAGAGTGACTTCTTTTGCAACGGAAAGGAAGGAGGAGTTGAAGAAATGATTGGGGGTGGGGAAAATAAGGACAGTCATTTATTTCTGCGGGATGAGAGCAAATCATTCCCTCTTCAGCAAGCCCGGGAAGCACTGACAGATGCTGGTGGTGGTCTTGTGCATTTGGGGAGAGGACCGACAGACCCTTGGAGGGCTTACCTCGTGGCGAGTGACTCAGGCTCCTCGAGCACATAAAGTGCTCCTGGAAGGGGTGGGGACCAGGGGTCAGTTTTCCTTTCTGTCTTGGGTTTCTTTGTTTTGCTTAATAAATGCAGTGGGTTAGAAGAAAAAAAAAGGATCAGACATTTTAGCTTAAACAGATCCTACCAAAAAAGGTTACTTACAAGTTTCTCTTGGCCGGTCTGCTGTTTCCCCAGTACCATGAGAAAACAGAAGTCGGTTCATGCAGCGTTGATGTGTGTGTGAGGGGCCTGCCACTGGCGCTGGGACGGTGTCTGGCTGGCTGTGGGGGCGGGGACGTAAAGGGGCCACAGGGTCTCGAAGAGACTTTCTCTGCTCCCATGTGTGTTGCAGCTTCGTGGGCTGTAAAGAGAGGTGAGAGAGGCAGCCATGGTTTACAGCAGTGGTTCTCAAAGTGTGGTCCCGCTGCTGCTTTTTAAGAGAGGCGCATTCTCAGGCCCCACCCCACCTGCCAAATCAGAAATTTCAGGGTTAGTGCCCCCCTCCGGCCATCTGCGCATCACAGCCCACGGAAATCCCATGAGCATGCTAAGGCTTGGGAGCCCCTGGTTTCAGGGAACGGTGCGACTTAGGGTCCAGTGACTTGGTTTCCAGTCTGGGGCTCTGGTGAGACTTGTCACCTCTGTTTGTCCATGTCCTGTTTCCTCTCCCATGAAGATGGAAATAATAATCCCTAGCACGCAGGCCTAAAGGAAATAATGATTATAAACAATTGTGTTATTAATTGGAAGTTATAAATGAAATGTATTCGAATAAGTCACAAATATTAAAATAGTTTAAATCATTTAAATTCATGCCTCTATTCACCAGAGCCTTAATTTAACTAGAAGTTTTAATATTCTCTGTGACTTTTTTCTAAAAGAGCTCTATAAATTTTAAAATAGGATTAGCCTGAATTTCCTCTCCTTTCCTTCCTCCCTTGCCAATAGTACAAGACTAATAGGAAAGAAAACTATCACATTTCAGGCCAGGAAGGAAAAAAGTGGTGGTGGTGGGGGGAAATGTCATGAATAATACGTAAACTGAGCAGATGTTGCCTGAATAATTGAGCTAATCATGTATACGATCAATTTGCATTAAATGTGATAATGCACTTATAAGCATTTGGAAACGCTAAGTCTCTATACAAATATGGTCTCCAGGGTATTGCTCTAAATAAAGGAGAGTCACAAAATTGTTCTACAAATTCCTTAGTAAGTTCAGAGAGAGATTGTATTTATTCGGTCTTTCAACATCAATGTTATAAAATGTGGTATTCCAGAACATTGCTATGAACAGGAGAGATGAAAAACAAAGGAGTCATTAGGCTTTCAGTCCAACCTTGAGGGAAAGAGTCCAGTTGACTCTGATATCATTGCGACACTAAAAGAGGAACATGTATACACACACACACACACACACACACACAGACACACACATTCTAGTTAGGACTCACTTTCCTGGTTTTCACAATTTGCATTTGGTGCTGAGTTACTAGGTCTTAAATTTTGATTGCTAATGCCAGTCTTTTAATCAAAATTATTAAATTTTGGTTTTAAAAAGCACATGCATATGAGCTAATGATTTCTTGGCAGAATATGACATATTTGGGCTTCCCTTTTGAAATGTGGGTATTTGCCCATTTTATAAAGTTAAGTTTCTTGGGAACAAAAAACCAATTGATATTTTCCTGGCTTACATTTTGGAGAATGAATTTTTACTGACGTTTTAAATATTGACAGTACCTTTCATTACATTTTGACTCATTAAATCCAAATCTCATCATTTAAGAATGCATTTGTACTTCAAAAAATGTTAAAGAATTCAGATTGAACAGCATTATTCATGTCACTTGATAATCACATTAATTGGTCTATTTGGGCCCAGAGAAAATCTTACTTTTTTCTCAAGAGGTTGGAAACCTACTGTAGTCAAGTTAGCAAATACACGTAGGCTATCGATAGCCACCTGGATCATAGCCAGTAATAGGTCCTGCTGACATTTCAAATTAATTCAAATGTCTGTTAAATTAAATGTAGACAGTAACAAAATAGATTACATTGATTATACCTCAAATACCCCTCACAGCAGAACTTAAGGGTTGGAGAGGGTGGAAAGCACGTTTACGACTTTAGGTCCAGTTTGCTCAGCTCAGATCAATAAATATTTATTGAGAACTTTCTTTGTGTCAGACACAGTACTAGGTGCTGGGAATACAAATCAGGGTCAGTCACTTTCCTGTCCCCAAGGAGCTCCCAGCCACACAGGAGGACAGCTGTATCAGTAGGTAATGAGAAGACAGTGAGATGTACACGCTTCTGGAAGGAGGCACAGGAGATGGTAGTTGGACAAAGCAGGGAGACATGAATGTTGGGGTGTTGTATGCAAGGTGGGGTAGTTCCAGGCAGATTTCAAGGGGAAGTGTTAGCCAAGCAGGCTGACAGATGAGTAGATGCTTAGCAAGTGGGGAGGTGGCCCTCTTGTCACCGTTGGAAGATGTAAAATTGGCTTCGCTTCAGAGGGCCTTAAAGTACTTGGAAACATTCTGCCATTCCTCTTTGCTCAAGCTTTCCAAACTTGTTTATACCTAAGCGGGAAGGAGCAGACTGACAGCTTCATAAATATTCTGTTTAAAAAATAATTCAGAAAATCCATAGAAGATTAACGAAAAAAATGTTATAATCCAGCCAGTGGTTTTAATACTGAGGAAGAGATTATTACTGGATTGTTAAATAGAAAACGTAAAGATTTGTAGAAAATGTATTTACCTGGGGAAAACTGTTTACTTGTTTCTACACATAGTGAATTTATCTTTTGTTTTTTTTCATTATTATTAGTCAATACCCTTTCTGCTTTCCCAAGATTCAGTTTTTTTCTTGCCATCCAAGTTTTGAATTCCCCCAAAGGTCAAGGTATCATTAGAGTGGAGCTGCCGGGACTCTGGCTGTCCGGTAGAACTTAACTGCAATGATAAAGATGTCCATCTGAGTCCAGTATCACAGCCTCTAGCCACTGGCTACATCTGGCTACTGAGCACTTGAATGTGGTTCATGAGAAAGAAAAACTGAATTTTAAAATGAATTTTCTTTAACTTAAATTTAAATAAAAAGCCACCTGTGGCCTGTGACTGTCATACTGGATGGCACAGATCCTAGATGATGATTCAAATTAAATGTGTGAGGGTTCAGTTAGCACGGTTCCCCTCACCTGCAGAAACAGGTTGTATTTCCTAAATAATGAGCTCTGTGCCAAGAGAGATGCAGAAAGTAGGAACGAACTGAAGAGGCTTAAGAGAAGGGTTTGAAGGTTTTCCGGGTGGTGGCCGAGAGGTAGACAGGGAACCATGAATGGGAGATGTGTCTTAAGGAGCTCGAAGTACAAAGAGCTGACGTGGTATTATACTTGGGGAACTCTTTTAAATACTTAAGCAGTTGGCATTCCAGCTATGATTGTGTACCAGGGAAACTAATATAAAGGATTTAAATCACTGAGTTGTGTTAACCTGGGGCAGTAATTTAGGGAGAATAACCAAAGCAGGCTGGCTGGTGTTGGCTCCCTCGTGAGATGGGCACAGTGGACAAAGGAAGATTAGCAAACCCAGAAATGAAGAGCAAATTATGGTGGAAGGCTGTGGGCTCGGGAATTGGTTCTATTTTTTTTTTTAAAAGATTTAATTTATTTGACAGAGAGAGAGACAGCCAGCGAGAGAGGGAACACAGCAGGGGGAGTGGGAGAGGAAGAAGCAGGCTCCCAGCGGAGGAGCCCCATGCGGGGCTCGATCCCAGGACCCTGGGATCACGCCCTGAGCTGAAGGCAGACGCTTAAGGACTGAGCCACCCAGGGTGCCCCTCGGGAATTGGTTCTTAACTCCATACTTTGCACACTGAGAAAATAGAAGGCTATCACTTTCATTGGGTCGTGTGATTCAGAGGAAGCTTTGCTTCATCGAACGCATTTAGTAATGAATGAAGAGACAGAGAGTCAGCCTTGAGGACAGGAGTCATCTGATTAACTTGCTTCTAAAAAGTTACCACGTCATTTCAGTGTCTGGTAGAACCTGATGAGGTAGGTTCTGTTTCTTGTCGAAGCAACAGAATAAAACTGAAATCCCATTACATTAGTGGGATTCCTGAAATAGGGACGGCAGTGCTTATGCCTAATCTTACTAACACTGTAAGTGAGTGCCAACTCCATATCTGGAAAATGTTTTGATCATCCCTGAGACACCAAGGAAAGGGACCAGTTATGCTTATAAAATTTAAAAACTTAGATCACTTTTGTTCTTTTAAAAAATTTTTCTTAATTGTCCACAGAGTATAAACATATACATATGCAAATAAACCCATTTTATGAATATATAAAGTTTAAAAGAAGACCACTTCACTCATACTGCCCTTTCTGTTATGTCATTCCCTTTGCAGAAAGCCCCCCCCCCCAATACACATTTTGGTGTATTTCTGCCAGATCTTTTTCATTGGGTTTACACGCATGTGGGCATGTAGATACGTAGATATTTTAATATAAGCGGAATCATACTATTCATATTGTGGAAAAAAAATAGTCATTTTCATTCAACAATGATCTAGAAATCTTTCTCTGTTAGAACGGACGTACAACCATTTACTTTTCTTCTACTGTTACCAATCTTCGCCATTAGAAACAATGCTGCCACTGAGTATTTCCTTCGGCAGCATTCCGAGAAGCGCAATCTGGGCTGAGTAATGCCCCATTACACACCCCATTTTTGCTCTCTAAAAAGGCTTCACCAATTTGCACTCCCCCCAAATATATGACAATTCCCGTTCTCCCACACCTTGACAAAAATGGATATCAGCTTTCTGACATTTTCATTGGTAGTTTGAGCTATATTTAACACCATTAGAGTGCTTTCCTTAGAGTTTGTTTTACAACTATTTAGGTTGACGGGGCAGTTTTCCTAAGAAAAGAAGAATATCCACACTGGGCCCTGCTCTTAATGCAGCCCGTCCTGCCTGGCCTCTCTTGGGATGTGGTGGGCAGGGGCCAGACTAGCTCTATCCTGTAAATACTCCCCATCTTCTTCCTGAACATGAAGTCAGAAGGTGGGATCAAGGTCAGAGATCACTGCCTCTCAGAAACCCCACATCCCCTCCCAACCCCCCGCACATTTAGGGAGCTCAGGACCAGTTTCTCCTATCTGTGATACCATTAAAGACTCAAGGAGTTTCACTTCTCTGTCTCTTTTTTCATGTAGAAAGGGCTCCCAGAAATTGCTTTTAGGAAAATTGCCTCCCTCTGTCACTTGGGTCTGCAGCTAAAGTACTGAGGCAGTTACTGTCTGTTCTCCCTATGATTCTATTTCTCAGATTAAAACACAGGCACACGGGGGGGGAAGAGACACACACACGGACCCACCGGGAGCCAAAAATCCCTCTCCAGGCTCTTTCAAAATAATGAAATAAAGTATACTATGATTGTTTATGTTGTCCTGCTTTTGAACACTGCAGACATTAGGGAATCTTTAAAAATAACCTCATTTATACTTGAATGAAGATCAGATCAAAATAACTTCTCTTTCATGTACCAATTATAGTCAATACTGAAAAAAAAAATGCTCCTTCTGCAGAAATTTCATACTCTCCAATGTCAGGTTTTATTTTCCTCTAGTCTAAATCTAATTAATTTTTTTAAAAAATTCATGTGAATTCTTATAGCTATTAGTTTTGAGAAATCTGTTTTTCATAGTTGATGATCTGTCTAGCTCGAGGTTCTCGGGCACACTCAAATAGACTAGGTGGAGTTACCCGTTGGTAATATCTTCACATTTCATTATAGAACTTTGAATAAATAAATACCACATATTCCTATGGCCTTTGATTGTATCAGACATATGTTTACATGTTTAAAAGCCAAGGTAATATTTCTCTCTTGCTTTCGATACTGCTTCGCTGGGATTCCCCCCCGCCCCCCAGGCAGAGCAGCTAAAAGTTACACGTGACTGAACCTTTCACTGACACGAACCTTAAAATATACCTTTTCTAATTCTGTGATATTATATGAGGAAAAGCGAATAGTTTTGACCAAGAATTTCAGGATAATCCAACTCTTGGTGACCACAGATGAGTTCTTCTCACTGAGGACGGCCAGTGGTTTATTTCATGCCAGGGTTGTTTTTCCTAAAATGATGCTTTTAGGTTGTCTTCCTTCCTGTGGCTTGCTTTCAACAAATATAAACCAATTAGCATAAGCAAAGCACGATTAAGAAAGTAAATCAGCTCAGGAAAAAGAATTCTAATGCATTCCAAGCAAAATATAAATGACTTTTGGACTATCTCTTGTTTAAAATTTTCCATGCTCTCTGGCACTTCTCAGCATGATTCAGAAGTTGACAATATTTCCTGAAGTATTTTCGGTGAAAAACAACATATTTACTTAAGGAGTTTGAAAGAAATTAGCATTGGAAGTTGGAATGTGCCATAATTTAGAGCAGAAAGAAAATGCGTTTGCTGGAGACCACAGGAGAGCCTTTGGTTCTTATGTTGTCAGGCAGGGCCATCAACCATTCGGATGAGTGTGTTTGAAAGAGAAATTTAGGCAAAGTTCATAAAATGTGCAGCCCTTGGGTCATTGTAGAGAGGCAAGATATTTATGAATAGATATACAATCTATCAAATAGTTCTGAGTGAAAAATGTACAATTACCAAGAGAACAGTCCTGTTCCCCACGTTCTTCAGGGCCTGATAGACGCTGTCCTGCACAGAGGACTTGAGGATGCCTGGTGGAGGAGAGCCACGACCCTAGAACCCAGTGTGGTCTGGGTAGGCCTCCTTTATGGGAAGTGGAGAGGACAGATGTCAGCCACTGACATCCCCCACACCTCCTCTCAGAGCCCCACGAGGAGGACAGCTCCACCCCATTCAAATTGTCAGCAAGTTTGATGGGAAGACTCCAAATATATGTAGATTTTTAAAAATCACAGAACACTAGAAGCCCAGATCCAGCCTTTCGTGGGCCTTCACCCTCTCCCACCCCAGTCACCACCACCACCCCCAAGTCTAGGATCTGAGCTACTGAAAGCATTCTGTGGGCGGGGCTTCGGGCTGCCCCGGGAGGCGGATGGTAGGAGGTGGCCTTGCCGGTGGCTGCCCAGTGTCCCAGGAAGCACGATGTGGTTGCATCTGCGTGGATCATGAGGCATGTGGAAGAGGCACCTCTGCTTAAACACTGGTTGGCAGAATACCTAGAAACGTCGACTAGCCCAGTATTTCCTTTTTGAATCTTCATATCACAAATTTCCCTCCAGACATAAAAAGACTATCAGCCCCCTCTGCTCCAAGAGAAATGCTTCCATGTCCTGATGGGTAGTTTGATGGGCATCTGTATCCCTCCAGTGCCACAGTTTGGCCACTGAGGAGAACTTGATCCAGCCGCTAATGCAGGGAGGAAAAAAGCCTCCTTTTACTCTTGCCCAGAGCCCTTCTGGGTTTCCCTTCAAACTTCCTCCCAGGAGGAGCCTGGCTTGGGGGGCCGGCCACTCCGCGGGGTCTGGTACCACTCTGGCCATGACCGCCACCAGACAGACTTGCGTGTTCGGCTAGCTCGTTTCGAATCATTTCTTAAATAGAGTAGAATTCCTTCACAAGCCTCGTTCATTCCTTCCTGCCTTCAGCCCATCTTAGGAGGCATCACGCCCCAGGAAATGCCACAACTTCCTTTAGAAAAAGTTCCGAAGCAGGGGTCCATCCTCTGATCTTTACATTTCTCACTTTTGAGCACGTTTCGGTCAGGCCCCTCCGAGGGAGGGGCATAGTGGCGCTTTGTAATTCAGAACTGTCAGGAAAAACAAATCNGCGAGAGAGGGAACACAAGCAGGGGGAGTGGGAGAGGAAGAAGCAGGCTCATAGCGGAGGAGCCTGATGTGGGGCTCGATCCCATAGCCCGGATCACGCCCTGAGCTGAAGGCAGACGCTTAACCGCTGTGCCACCCAGGCGCCCCTGATCTTTACATTTCTCACTTTTGAGCACGTTGCGGTCAGGCCCCTCCGAGGGAGGGGCATAGTGGCGCTTTGTAATTCAGAACTGTCAGGAAAAACAAATCTTCCTCTTTTCTATGCTTTGAGAAGTACTCCATTACTATCCCTTTACTCTGGAGATACAAATCAAAGGCTTTTCTATGCCTTAACGATACTGATGTTTACCAGTTTCTCTAAAGATTATGATCATGGTTGGTTATCAGAGATATTGCTGCCTGTAAAACCCAGGAAACAGAGTAGAAGGACTTGTTCTTGCTCCCTGGCCTTCAGTGCAGTGCCTGAAATGGCCTCTCAAAGCAGATTAACTCTTGAGGCCTCCTCATGGGGGAGAAAACACAACCCATTGCCTTCCTCTCTTTTGACCTTGTAAAGTTCAAGCTTTTCTGGAGAAACGCTGACATAGTTAGCAGAGCAATAGACCAAACATGTTCATACTGTTGACTTCTGTTTCCTCCAGAGAAAAGGTGACGCCTTTCAGCCATCTCTCTTGACTGCAGGCAGTTGAGCCGAAGGGACACCAGTCATCTACGAAGCCAGCATTTGCTGAGTGTCGACTGTGTGTTTATAAGCCTGGAGCGCAGGGTAGAGATATTAATAGAACAGGGTCTGCTGCCTGTTTTTGAACAGCTCATGATCTAAGAATGGTTGTTACATTTTGAAATGTTTTAAAAAATATTGAGAGAAGAATGTTATCTTGTGACCTATGAAAATTACATCAAATACAAATTTCAGTGCCCATAAATAACGTTTTATTGGAATACAGACATCTCCCTTCGTTTATGTGCTGTCGATGAGTAGTTACAATCTTGTCATTGAGAGACCATAATGTTCACATAGCCTAAAATATTTACTGTCTAGCCCTTTCCAGAAAAGGTTTGTGGGGCCTCGAATATAGCATGTTCCCTGCTCTCCAGCTGCTGGCGAGAGACAGGGAACTAAGCAATTAAAATGGGAAATGGAAGGTGCCAAGAGACAAATACATGTGAGAGCAGGTGGGAGAAGGTTGGTTAACCATACTTAGGGGCAGCAGAATCTATGGGGAGGAAGAAATCTTGAGCTAAACTTTACAGAAGAGCATGAAAGGGGCCAGAGAGAGGCAGCTGCCTGAACCTGTCAACACATGAAAATGTGTATTTTTGAGGACTCATCGGGAATTTGGTATGACAAGAGCAAGAGGTGCTTGCTGGGGAGTAGGGGAGGAAATAAGGTCTAATCGTCTAGAGGGGTCCCGTGGGAGAGACATGGGTGTGCGACCCAACCCTGAAAGCTCAGAGAACCCCTGGAGGGTTGTCTGCTGTGTGTGACTGGTCAGCGTGATGTTGAAGGAAGAGTGTCGAGAGCTAAAGAAGGTTGGGGGGGGGCACGGAGGGCATGCTGGGAAGGCAAGAAGATAATAATCCAGGCAAAGGGTCAGGCCCTACATTAAGGTGGTTAGGCAGCTGCCAGAATTAAAAGAGGTTGATCACAAGATAACGGCGATCGAATCAATGGACGTAGGGTGGAAGTGGGGGGTAAAGGAGAGGGGCCATCAGGTGTGATTCAAAGAGGCTGATTGGCAGATAGGGGAAAGATGATACGTTCTGTTTGAACATTTGCTTTTTGCAGAATTTCTGAGGAATCAAGTGGAAATGGCCAGGAAGTGGCAGGGATACAGGGGTCTGGAGCTCAGGATAGAAATTTGAGCTGGAGATTGACATCCGGTCGTTGAAGCTGCGGTCTGCTGGCGAAGTGGTCTGGGCGAGATGAACAGCAGTTTGAAGAACACAGAGACACGAAGAGCAGACAGAGGAACACGACCAGGGGAGCAAAAAGTGGGTCAGACAAGGTGAGGAAGAAGGAAGGAACTTCGGGGAGGAGGAGCACGTGGCCGGTAGTGCCAGATGCTGGTCAAGAGCAGGTGAATTAAGCCAAAATATACTCACTGAATTTAGCAGTACGGGTGTTGGATGGATAGACACAAAGGTTGTGGTAGGCTGAGAGTGGCTGGGACAGGCAGAAGGGGGCTCCAAGTGTAGGTTCACAAATCTTGGCTGAACAAGGACACAGTTAAATGAGGGCAGAATCTAGAGTTGGGTGTGGAATTAAGTTCCTGTTTATTTGTTTTAATGGTAGAGTCAGGCAGGGGCAAACGCTGAGAAGAAAGATCCAGAAGAAACCAGAGAAAAGATGGAAGAATGGACAGCTTGATGCCTATGTGAATGCAGAGCTAGCAGCTGGCACACAGGGGAGGGGTTGGCCTTGCCCAGGAGGGGTGCGGTGCCCCTGAGAAGGGCAGGCAGGCCGCGAGTGGGCACAGCTAGACATGGCTGCCTATGTTGCTCTGGGAGAATAAGTGGAAGGGCCTCTTGGCAAAGACCTCCTGTTTCTCGGTCATGTTGGTAGTGTGGTCAAGGTACAGTATGGGGAAGAGTCTGAGAAGAACATTAAATGTGAAGATCAGCTGTGGAGGGCTTTGGGACCTGCACTGGGCATGATCGAGCGCCCCCCGAGGCTGGAGCAAGGGTGGCTCTGATCTGAATGGCCGTGTGGCTCTGTACTTTTGACCCGCTAGGGATGAGGACCAGGTGGAGAAAGGTGAACTTTGAGGCTGGGCTGAGATGGGGTTTGTAATGCAGAGTTGCAGAGAGCCAGAGCAGACAGTCAGCCTTGATTTTGACCTCCAGGGCTGGGAGAGGGATGACAGGGTGGGGGTGCTTTCTCTGCACTGGGGAAGGAACCAAAGCCAGAAAGAAGTGGCCTGTTGGGAAGGAATGTGCAGTCCAGGGGCTTGACCTTCAGGAGGTGGGGGAGGGTTCGTTGAGATTAGGAAAGTGGGTAAGAAGCCCCGGAGGCGGTGGTTGTCTGCCCCGGGTGAGAGAGTTTCGAGGCTTGCAGCTGGAGGTTTCTGGAAGGGAAGGGCCTAGGCCGGAGTGAAGGAGAGGCAGCAGATGGCAAGGGCCATGCATAGCAGGTCAAGGTTGGGTCATCCACACTGGCCTGAAGTCGTGTGTGTCGAGAGGGCTGAGGGGAGCCAGGAGCCAGGGGACGGATCATCCGTGATGGCTGAGAGCGGCTGAGGGCCCAGGAGGGGCTATCGCTTGTGGCTGCACTGTCTGCTCATGTGATTGCACGTGTGTTTTGTGCCACTTCACCCCTTTTTTGTGTGACTTTACTGTTTTCTAAAAGAATAGTTTTGGGAATTTCAATACACGAGGCTCACTCACAGTTGGACAGCCTTAGAGAGATCTGAGTGTCCCTAGGCCAGTCGGAGATGGGGTTGGTGCCGAGGTACTGGCTTGGAATGGCAAGTTTTCCTGGGAGGAGGGATCAGAATCGATTGTGCGGCAGAGGGAACCATCGCACGAAGAGGCAGCCCCTTAACCTAAAATCCTGGAGATAGTTCTTCAGACCTGGCGCCTGGCTCTCTGGGGATCTCCTGGTTTCGGACTATTTTGCACCAAGAACTTTATTTACCGAAGAGAATGCGAACACGATCAGTCTTCTAGATGCACTTCAGTGCACAGCACAGAGGCTTGGGGGCGCTGACAGGGAGCAGGAGACAGACTCAAGAAGTGCCGAGACGAGCACAGAAACGAAACTTGTACCTGTTGTCAACGGCTTCCAGATAGGGAGACATAAGGTCTTAAAGACCTTCCCTGCAATAATATCTCAGGTGATGTTTTCTAATGCGTGTACTATGTGAAGTGATTTTCCTCAAACTCCCCATTTAATCCTCACAGCACTCTACAAGGTGTAGGTACTGTTGCTGTTCTCATCTCAGAAACGAGAACACTTAGGGCACCATGAAGTAGTCCCCCCAAGGTCACACGGATCGGAAGAGGGACCCGAGATTGGAATCCAGACCTTGTCACTCCAGAGCCTGTGTCAGAATATTTATGTGATTCGGTTAATTCTGTTTATTAATACCCCTTCTTATATGCTGAGTTCGAATGGCTCATTTACAAGATGCTGTTTATTCATGAAGTGAAACCACGTCAGTTGGTGTCTCAAACACCTAAGCCATAACAACGGGAATAAATACTTTTTTGAGGGATGGGGGAGCTGAATTTAGATCAGAAATGGAGGGGAAAAAATTTCCCTCCAAAACCCAAAGTAATGTAGCCATTTAGTGAAGTCTTTACTCATGTATTCTAAATTCATAGAGCCATACGGAACATTCAGAAATATGAGTAGAGAATGGGGACGATTTAATACAGCATCCCAAGAGCTATCTCTTTCCATTGATCTGAGTGAAACAATTTCCTAATAATTATGTATGTAAAGAATCACATCTAAACCTTGAATTTTGTTGCTAAGTCATAGGCTAGAATATTAAGGAAACCTTAAGTCTGAGCATTTTAATATTCAGGTTAAAAATTCCATTAATATTTTCAATTAAAAAATCTTACTGAGGTTGTGTGAATGAAATCAAAGAGTTAGAAATTTTATTTACGTTTAGGTGGTTGCTTCTGTTTGGAATTTTTACCCTCTGCCTGTATGATTTAAGAGAAATGAAAAAAAAAAAAGCCAACGAAGATGAAATAGCCTATTACAGTCATAAAGATAAACAGGTTTTAGATATTTCAGTTTAGATCTTTTTAAGTATTATTCTCATCCTGAAAAATAGAACCACCGATACATATATGCTTTACCCTAGAGATTAATAAAATCGTGCTCTGTGAGTTTGCAGGAGACGGTTCATCCAGTGGAGAAGAAGGGAAGTTTGCAGTGTTTGTTTCTACTTGCTACTAGGAAAAGCCCACTAACAGTCTCCTTCTAAGCACTGTTTTTGGTCCGGGTCTGGGTGGCTCAGTCGGTTCAGCATCTGACTCTTGATCTCAGCTTGGGTCTTGATCTCAGCGTTGTGAGTTCAGGCTCTGCGTTGAGCTCCACACTGGGATGGAGCCTACTTTAAAAAA
>NC_048220.1:134624913-134694669 GCF_002007445.2 Ailuropoda melanoleuca
AAAAAAAAAAAAAAAAAAAGGAACTGTTCTCAGTCCATATACTAAAATGTGGGGAAACAAATGGAAATCTACCAAAGTAGATTCCCAATCCTAAAAACTTTAGTTAACATAGAAAATGGACATTGATAAGGTTTTTAACCCAATACGGTTACTCTGGGGTTTGCAGAGTTATTTTTATAAATTGTGAGGGTCACTGTGACCCTTCCCAATGCTGCAATATACCCTTTAAGACAAAGACCAGAGGAGGACTTACAATCCCAGGCTAAGGTGTTACTGAAGAGACTGTGATTCTATCTACTTCACAGTATAATATCCCTTGGGCCAACCAGACACTAGTGTGGACTGATTTTGGCCAAGGATGGCTCCTGAGGTCTGAGTTCTTGCGGAGTATGAAGCACGCTGGACCAGGCATCAAAGGTCTGGCTCTGATCCTGGGCTCTAGCACTAACCGTGGACCTTGGGCAAGCCATGTCGCTTCTCTGGGCCTCAGAGTCCTCATCCCTCAAAACAAAGGGGTTAGATGAAATCATACCCAGTATTTTCTAATTTTGAAAATCAGTGACTATGTCCACTGCCGATCGCTGTGCTATATGACGTCACCCCTTTGCTGCAAGGTGTTTTATCTGCTCATGATTGAAGGACAGACTTGAAGTTGTATTCAGCTAAAATTAAAGTAGTTCTAATCCATGCTCCCAGTTATAGGAGGACTCTAGGATATCTTTGTCATCTCTAAAGGCATTGGGCTTATGCCTTCACTTCTTTTATTGAAATAATCATATCCATAGGTGACTTTTTAAACAGGCACTTTTGGATAGAAGCTTAGATGATATAACAGTTCTCTCTGGTGAATTCTCTTAATCCTTTAAAAAATTAACATATCATGTGTNGTGTGTGTGTGTGTGTGTGTGTGTATGAGTGTGAGTGTGTGTGTATGCATACATATGCTCATAAATGTATGAAACATAGGTCCTGATTCCTAAACCTCTTTCATCTCTAGTCTTGGAGCGCATGTTGCATGTCTCAGTGTCTCAGCTTGATATGGCACCATCACAACTAGACTTAAGTTGACCCTTGTCATCCCTTAGATTCCAGTGATGGCTACTCTCCTCTTTCTCATTCCCTCTCATTTAGTGAAGATTTATTGAGTTTCTACTGTGTTTCAAGCATTGAAGTAGGAGTAGGGCTCCTGTCCTCAGGGAGCACACAGCTGATTGAGGTCAAGGGCATAGAAACAAATTATTCCAGTACGGTGATCATGGAAAACAGTGCAGGTATTTCCTATGTAGCACGGTAGAAGGTAGGAGAGAAGAATTAATTTTGAGTGGGTCAGAGAAGAAATTATGAGAGAATCTGGATCTTGAAGCATGTTTAATAATAGTTCATTGTGAAAATGTGGGAGAGTGATCATTCAGGAGAAGTCTCTGTCTTATGGGTTTATCACAAATTTGCTAAGAATTAGCAAATTTAGTGCAAGAGGATAGAGGAGTCTAGGTGACTCCAAGGTTTAATTGAGTTGGGGGATGGTCATTAACTGAAATAGGGACAGTAGGTCAAGAAGCAAATTCAACCTATGTCAGGACCTTTCAGAAAAGAGTGTGCTTCCCTCCCTGCCAGTTAGTAAACTATTGTACTCCTTATTAAAATTTGGCTTTGCCATCTTGTTCGATCTCCAGGCAGTGACGTCATCAGCATGGAAGATCCAGCACTGATGTGCTCTGTGCATCCAGGCTGATGACTGCAGACTTCACTGAGCACACAGGAGGACAGAGAGAGTGGCAGGGTCATAGGACAGACACCGTGAATTTTCTTTTGTGAACTCTCAGAGAAACAATCACTTCGGGTCTTCACTATCATAATAATCTTTTCTTCATGTGTACTGTTGGGTACGCTACTTTGGGGCTGGGTGGGTCAGATCATCAGCATTTGGAAATTAGCCAGCCTCTAGTTGCAAGGGTTTTTGTGCTGTGGGAAGTTTGTGAATAATTCTTATTCTTATTATATTTCTTGCACAAGAAAATTTTATTACCAATAGTTTGAGTGTTTGAGCCTCTGAACTTTATGCTCTCATGATTAGCCTACCATTCTCAACTTGAATCTGTGAATTAATACACTGTATGTATGTGTGTATGTATACATAAAATTTATATTCAACAATGGAAAAATCAACTCATCTTTTATAGATGTAAGTGCATTTTATATGGGATATTTCTTTAGATTATTTGTTCTGATATGAGCAACACTAGAAGTACATTTTCACAAAAATCCCCATATATAATCAGGACATTGTAGTTCCCAGAGACCTGGATTTTAAGATATCAATTTATGATGGCTTTGTCCTGTGAGTCTAGTGACTTCAGCAGCGGTATATATTATATTGTCTTTCAGTTTTCATCTCTGTAAGTTTTATATTTTTGCATTTTTTTTCTTTAAGGTCCACATATAGTTCAGTTCAACAAAAAGCATTCAGTATACAAAGAAGGAATCACTCATGTTTATTTCTTCAAGGTTCATATTAACAAGATTCAACAATGGGGGAGTGCCTTTTTTTTTAATACTTTATTTGAGAGAAAGAGAGAGAGAGCACATGATTGGGGGGAGGGGCAGAGAGAGAGGGAGGAGCAGATTCCCTGCTAAGCAGGTATGCCAGGAAGATTAATGCATTTTATGATACTCTAGCGAAGAACATGCAACAAAGGGTATCTTGGACCACACAGTCTTATTCAGTTAATACTCCTTGAACAACCATGCTCTGGTCTTCAAGTAATGGAAATTAAGGAGTCAAAAATAGGTCCACTTTGTGAGACTGACTCTAAACTGTTCATAAGTGGGATTAAATGGGACCCAAAGTCCCCCTTCTGCTTCTGGTGCACACTGACTTCTCAGAATGACACTGGTTGTATTTTATACAGTATGTGTCAATTTCACTGAACGAGGTGGGGAGAGAGGGAGAGAGACAGAAAGAAATCTTGGCAATGAACAGTGGTGAAATTTAATCTAGAAATCTTGGACATTTTCACAGTCAAGAGACTTTTCTGGACAACTATCTGCTGTGCGTTGCAAGTTCTTCAGCTCTCCCAAAGGCCGTTTTGATTGAACAGCACATAGGGCTTTAGCCTTTATTCCTTTGTGGACCTTGCTCTTCTTGGGAAAGCTCAGGGTGGGTGCAGCTTCCTGGGTGAGGCCCTCACCACTATAGTGTTGCCTTCAACAACTTGCTTCTTGTGGGCAGGGAGAGGAGGTAGGGGCTGTTTCATTGGCCCTCTTAGAGATATAACAGTGGCAGTGATACACAAAGATATTAAAAATGGCAGTTAATTATATAACTTTGCCCAAATCACAGTTTCCAGGGCTTAATTTACTCATATTTTAAATGAGGGCGTTATAGATCTACATGGTCTGTCTTTGTCTGTTCAAGCCTTTATAGCAGAATACCATAGACTGGGTGGCTTAAACAAAGAACATTTATTTTTTACAGTTCTGGAGGCTGAGAAGTCCAGCGTCAGGGTGCCAGCATGTTCAGTGTCTCGTCGGGTCTCTTTTTGGTTTGCGGATGGTTGTCATTCTCACATGTCCTCACGTGGCCTTTCCTTGGTGTCTCTTCCACTTTACATAAAGGCATTAATCCTACCATGAGAGCCTCCCCCTCATGACTTAAAATAGCCCTAATTACGCTCCCAAAGGTCCCACCTCCAAATACCATCACGTTAGGGATTAGGACTTCAACGTATGAATTTTGGAGAGACAAACATTCAGTCCATAGCAAGGACTCTTCTAATTGGTCTTAATTCTATGACTAGGAGAGACTGCCTTACGTTGGAAATTAAACCTGAATAGAACTGTTGTACTCAGAGTCTCTAAGTAGACACATTTGAGCTCCGATCTCTGGTCTTATGTCTTCATGATGTTGGACAGCTGGTAAATCTCTCCATGTCTCAATTTCCTCAGCCATGAACTTGTTCAATCGTGGTATCTATGTGTAGAGTCGCTGTCAATATTAAATGAAAATCATGCAAATAAAGCACTTAGTGCTATGCTCGGCACAAAATGGCTCCTTGGTAAAAATTCGTAAGTTTTGAAAAACAACCAAACCTATTTGAACAAGAGCTGAGACTGGTAACACAAGAAATGAAATTATTTGATCAGTAGTTTGGTTGTTAATATCAAAANCTATGCTCGGCACAAAATGGCTCCTTGGTAAAAATTCGTAAGTTTTGAAAAACAACCAAACCTATTTGAACAGGAGCTGAGACTAGTAACACAAGAAATGAAATTATTTGATCAGTAGTTTGGTTGTTAATATCAAAATTTGTTTGTATAAATTTTGCAAGTCTCTGTTCATTACAACACATCATTTGTTTGTGTTGAAATAGAACAGACAAGTGGTGTGTGTGTGCACGCACACGCGCCTGTGAGCATATGTACCTTGATAGTTTCCCTCATCATTTCTTTCGGTAATTAATTCATTTTCTACTCCCGTATAAGAATTTCAGCCAACAGACCACTTACAAATTTGGAATGTATTTTACCTATACGTGAACACCGTGCTTTTATTTCAGTGAAGCCAGAAACATTTAAACTTGCTCTTTTTAAAGATTATTCCCGAACAAAAATGTTCCTTCGCACATCAATAAGGGGATGCTCCAATTAAACGTTACTGGCAGGAAAATGATAAAAAGCGACCAATCACATAAACACACATACTTACTGAATTCTCAAAACCCCAAATTCCTATGAATCATACCTTGTTGACATCCATGCTATTAATAATGTAGCAAGTATCCTAAAATATTTAATATTTACATTTTATAGAAATGATCATTGCTTTTCCTCTCAGGTCTAGTGACTCAGATGAAAAAAATAAATCTAAGAATAAATCTAAGCCTGTTCTTATATGACCTGAATTGTCAAGGTAAAAAATTCATTTTAAGGCTTAATTTGAGGTATTACTCAAGAGAGTGAAGCTACTGGAGGAAGTGAGTTTCTCAGTTGTGAAACAAGAGGAGACAAAATCATCAGTAAGAAAGTATGGCAGTATGATTTTTAATTGTTGGATTTTCAGCATGTGGGCTAAAGTCAGATGAATCCTTACTCTTGGATTTCAGTGATGGGGTGGCCATATGTTCTCATTACCTCAAGTACAAAAGGCATTTGCTACAATTCTAGAAGATTTAGAGAAGAAAGAGGAAAATGCACCTTCCAGAGGACAACGTTGGGGGTGGAGTGGCATTCTCTTATTTCAGGAAAATTTAAGCTTCTAAAGGACAAGGAGTAATTCTGAACGCTCATGGGGAATAAAACAAAATCTAAGCATCATTCATAACTTGAAATGCAAATAAGAAGCAGCACATGGAGCTGGAAATTCAAGAGGACTTTGTCTTCATGAAAACTTCAAGTAGCTCTCTCTCTAAATTCCGTTCAAAATGAGCTATAAAGACCTGTGGGATTTATTTGTGCACATTGGGTAGATTTATGCATTTAGAAAAGGGCTACCAGGAATGTATTCCCAGAAAGTGACTTTAAGCTCTAGTAAATGATCTGATTTCTGGCCTCTCAAAGGAAATTGATAAAAAAAAAAGAATAGGATCCTGTGAAATGAGTACTTTCCTGGGAGGAAGCCATCCCCCATCACTGCACTTCTCCAGGATGAACCTGTTACAAGCTGTAATGGTTTTGTGATTAGTGTGAATGAATGTTTCTCACCACACAGATTCACTATTGACTTTTTAATTAATAATGATGTCTTGTTTATAGAGCCAACATCTCGAGGAAATTTGAGTGCTTTATAATTGATGAATTTCAATTTATCTTCATACTGTCCTGCTCCAAGTATAGATTAGGCACTCCGATTGTGTTTTAATGAGGAAAAATAGAGCCGGAAAAGCTAAATCATGGCCCACAGAGATTTCGGAAGGCTAATAATAGAATCATCAATTAATATCTGGTAGTCTTTATTTCTAATTCTGGCTGTTTCCCAAAAATATATGATCAGTTGTGTCAGTTTTTCCTTAGGAAAATGAAGTAAATCAAAACAGTCATTTGCAGGGGTGCCTGGGTGGCACAGCGGTTAAGCGTCTGCCTTCGGCTCAGGGCTNTATTTCTAATTCTGGCTGTTTCCCAAAAATATATGATCAGTTGTGTCAGTTTTTCCTTAGGAAAATGAAGTAGATCAAAACAGTCATTTGCAGGGGCGCCTGGGTGGCACAGCGGTTAAGCGTCTGCCTTCGGCTCAGGGCTTGATCCCGGCGTGACGGGATCGAGCCCCACATCAGGCTCCTCCGCTATGAACCTGTTTCTTCCTCTCCCACTCCCCCTGCTTGTGTTCCCTCTCTTGCTGGCTGTCTCTATCTCTGTCAAATAAATAAATAAAATCTTTAAAAAACAAACAAACAAAAAACCAATCATTTGCAATTGCTGTGATTAACAGAAGTTTACATTCCTTCTCATTATTTTGGTGGTATGCCACAGTTATTATCTATTTTTATTTATTGGGCCACATGCATGTTTTAGTGGCCTATGTTCACGTCCTCGGAATGGTCTTAAGTCACTTGTGTCAGAAAGTTTATCTCCTGGGACGGGAGTGATCTAAAACTTAAATTCTGGTATTAGGTAGTTGTGATTTTTCAAAAATTGGGTACCTCCATCACCTACCTGCGATTGCTTTAGTTAAGCAAAAAAAAAAAAAAAAAAAAAAAAAAAAAAAAAAAAAAAACNCCCAACAAAGCCATGTTCAGAACCCTTACTCATTGTACCTATGGGAAGGTAACTACCATCCTTTCAATCACCCATTCATGCAGCCTTAAAAATACAAGACTCTGATTTTTCTTGCTTCTTGGTGACTATTTCTATCAATTTTTTCTTATCTGCCAAGTGTATTACTTGTCCCTCTGTATTCTCCTTGCTGTTTCCACTCTGCTCTCTACATGCAACATGGTAACCTGTCTCCACTACTTTAGATGTCTATACCTCAATACATCTTAGATAAATTTTCCTAAGAAATTCTCTGTAATTCTTGAATGTATGAATTATTCAGGCACAAAAAAGCATGGAACATGTTGAACAGCCACATCTCCATCCACGCTCCCCCCCTGCATAAAAACATGTGACGTTAGAGATACAGTCGAAAGGCCTATTTGAAGCTTCTCCTGGACCTTGTTTCTTCTCCTTGCTCCCCACTCTCGTGTCTTTCACGGTTGTTATTTTTTTGCATGTTTTTATACTTTTTACATAGNCACATCTCCATCCACGCCCCCCCCTGCATAAAAACATGTGACGTTAGAGATACAGTCGAAAGGCCTATTTGAAGCTTCTCCTGGACCTTGTTTCTTCTCCTTGCTCCCCACTCTCGTGTCTTTCACGGTTGTTATTTTTTTGCATGTTTTTATACTTTTTACATAGATTCACTATTGACTTTTTAATTAATAATGATTTACCCCAATCATTTCTTTCTGAAACGTCCATTTTTTTTTCTTTCATTCGGCTTTGGGATTTCTGCTCTTTTAAGACTTATCCATGTTAGTGCATGTGACTTTGTTGCCTTCAGTTGTGTTGCTGTGGTCCATTGACCCACACAACACAGTTCACCCATTCTTAGAGTGCACTTTGAGATTGTTGGGGATTCCCCCTCAAATATGAACAGTTATGTAATAAACATTTTTTAGAAGATTTATTTATTTATTTGAGAGAGAGAGAGACAAGGGAGGTAGGGGCAGAGGGAGAAGGCAAGAGAGAGAATCTCAAGCAGATCCCCCTCCCACCCCGCCCAAGCACAGAGCCTGACGCAGGGCTCAATTTCACGACCCTGAGATCATGAACTGAGCCGAAACCAAGAGTCAGACACTTAACCGACTGAGCCACCCAGGCACCCCTACATAATAAACATTTTTGAACGCACTTCCTTGTTCACATTTGTGAGAGTTTCTCTAGACCCTATACTCAAGGCCAAAATACTGGGAGGCAGGATCTGTTCACTTTCCAATTTGTCATTAAACAGTGCTTGTAGCCAGCTGACATGCTGTATTACGTGCCATATTCCACCTAAGAAAAGATCCTTATTGATCTCTCTACCAACTTTCAATGGAATTTCAGCCTCCTGAAGAAGAGTTCCTTCTCACTTCTCAAATTAAGGGGCCTCCCCCGAGGAATTTCTTTTTGTGAGGGGTCACCAATTCAAAAGCTCTTGGACCACATGCTGAAACATAACTGTGTAAAGGGATCTGGGCTGGATGATAGAGATGGAGCCATGCATCCTAGTTACAGACTGCCAGTTTATGCCAGTTTACGGTCCCTGAGGTTCTTGCATTACCTTTTTTATTTTCCTGAGAGTCTGTCTCAGAAATGTGTAATCATCCAATTGACTACATAGCAGCAAAGAGAAAGGACTCTGGAGCCAGCCTGCCTGGGTTTGAAACCCTCCTAGACCGCTACTAATTGTCTGCTCTTGAGCTCATTCCTTGTTTGTAAAATGGGGGATGGGCTCATAGTGAAAACTGAATGAGGTAATATACATGAAACTCTCAAGTAGGTGCTAAATACATTTTTGTTGAATTATTGAAGAGAGGAAAAATAAGAAAAAGGTGTATCATACCTCCTGTGTGTCAGACATTGTTTTAGGAGCTGGAAAGATGGTAGTGACTTTAGTATCTGTCTCTTTCCTAAATTCAGTTCCCAGTTGAGACCAAGTCCCCAACACGTTGCGTGGCCCACAGTAGGCACTCAAAGAGATGAATGAATCAATAAAGCTAATGATTCTCTTAAGGCATTGTGAGTGCCCAAGGTATGTTCTCGGCCGTGATGGGGCAAGTTAATTATATCCGGGAGAACTTTGCTCTGTGCATGTTAGTGTGTTCTTATTCTTTGGATATTGATTATTCCTGTGTAATCTGGAAAGTAGCTTACCATTAGCCATAATATGTGAGAAGTCAGGATACCGTGTTTTTTGACAATGACAAGTAACAGAGAATTGATTATTTCTTTAACCCCTTGCTTATATACAAAATAACATTAACTTTTTTTGATTATGACCGGCCTTTTTAAATTTTTTCCTTGAACTTTAGGTCTCATTGTCCATGAAGGAGCTGCAGTTTACAGAGTATTTAAGCGCTGGCGAGCTGTTAACTTACACTGGGATGTATTAAATTACGATAAAGCCACAGACATCGAAGAGAGTAGCCGGGGAGAGTCTTCCGCAAGCAGGACTTTATGGCTGCCACTGACGGCTCTGCGGAACAGGAACCTGGTCCACCCAACGCAATTAACCTCCCCGAGGTTTCAGTGTGGCTACGTGTTACTGCATCTGTTCAATCGGATGAGGCCCCACGAAGATTTGTCAGAAGATAATAGCTCAGGGGAGGTTGTGATGAGAGTGACTTCTGTGTGACAGAAGTGTAAGGTGGTGTGGTATAGACCACCCCGCACACTTTGGAATGTAATGGCAATGAATGGTGAAACCATAGCACTTCTAAAAACACACATCTATGAACTTTTTAAAATTTATGCTTTTTATATGAACATTTGAATTGCAAATACATTTTTCTGAAAAAAAGTTCTCTGGTTCTTTGTTTTCTGATTTATCACATCTTTTATAAGTTGGTACTTGAAATCATTTTACATATAATTTAACTCTACTTGGTTAAAAGAATGATGAAAGTTATCCTTAAGGCTGAAACTATTTTTTCTTGCTTATTTTAAATATATTTTTATCAAACTTCTTGCTCCATGTGTAGTTTTTCAGGCATGCTACGAACGGGAAGGAGTTGAGAACGCGGTGGGCAGATGCCAAAGTGGCAACGCGTCACTGCGTGCTGGTCCTCTGTGTGCCTCATGCTTATTGGCAAATGTGAGCGGGACTTTTTTGCTGGGATGAAATAATCTGTCACCAGGCATGCAAGCTCTAGGAAAGCTGGCCTATTTTCTAGCTTCTGAAACAATACAGAGAGCTTATAAAAAGTTAAAGATGAGTGGGAAAAAATAGTTTTACTCCAGTATGTATGACATACACATATTACATACAAGTAGGGCACTGTGCATACTTCGAGCCCTAAAACTCGCCAAAACGTTGCATCATTGCTCGTATATAATAATAATATGCCTCACATTTGCATAACCCTCTTACAGACCTATCGTAGTCATTTGGGTTAATTATTCGTGTCTTGATTTCTGTAAGCCCTATCGTAATTAGATTTTCTTTTTGTAAAAGCTTATATACCTACTTAATCATTTAAACACTGATCCTATTACTTGGTTTAATGAAGTCCTGGGAAATATATTCACCAGCAGCAAGAAATGTTTCTCTTTCCCTAGGTAAATATTTTTTAAATGAAAAGAGGAAAAGAAAAATGAGGCTATTGATTCCCCAGGAACAGGTTGCTAACTAGTGGCACCTGGAGATTTTCCACATTTTCATCCTCCTAATGGAGGGAAATGGCACAGTTTAATGAGCAATGATAGAATAAATGAAGAGGCAGGCAGTCACACTTTCCTTAGAAACAGGAGCTGAGCATGTAAGTCATTTGAAGTAATTGATGATTAGATTTTAAAGCATATGGAATAAAATGCTTTACATTCTATTTTCTAAAAATGACCTCTGAATGATTAATAATAGAATAGTTAATGTGAATAGGTAGCACTGTGATTCTAACACAGCAAATCCCACCAGTACTTGAAATAATATTTTCCCAGTTAAATTTACAACTGTCACAAATGAGTTAAGGATGTGATCATTTGCAGAAATGGGAAGGAGTTTAGAGGTCACGGAAGAAGGAAAACAACTACTGTCTAGGGGCAGATGTAGGAAGTGAGAATGTTACACATGCTCATTCTATAGTTGTTTGTTTTTGTTTTAAAGAATTATTTATTTGAGAGAGAGAGAGAATGCTCAAGTGGGGGAGGGGCAGAGAGGGAAAGAATCTTCAAGCAGACTCCCCACTGGGCGTGCAGCCCAACAGAGCTCAACGCGGGGCTCTATCTCACAACCCGTGAGATCATGACCTGAGTTGAAATCAAGAGACCCTTAACCACTGGGCCACCCAGGTACCCCTATAAGTCATTTGTTTTAATCTGATATGAGCACAGCCCTGGGTGAGGCACTGGGAGGTAGTGGTCAGTCCTATAAATCTGGTCTCTGTCTCTCAGAATCTTGCCACCTGGGATCGGATCAGATCATATAAAACAGACACCAGGAATGCCAATCTGCTGTCAAAGAAGCGATCCATTAAATGTACCCCACAAGTGTTCATGTTTGTCTTGGACTGTTCAGTCACCAAGAGGAGTCATCAACAATACCATGTTTAATGGAGAAGAATTGTAGGTACTGTTCAGAGCATCTCATTAAAAATACTGGACAAAGAGACTTAGACACAGACTAGAGGAGCACTGTCCCATATTTAGCAAGTCTACCCTCTAGTTAGTGTACACCTTTGTATTCATATCAACTCACTAGAAACAAAAAGGGGTAATGGATGAGCAACCCCTCTCTGTAGTGTCGGGCAGGGTGCAGGAGGTGGAGATGTCATTGTGAGAGTACAAAGTGGCTTTGTCAACCTGGATGGAGTAAGCATCCCTAGACTCCCCTGCTTTCCAGCACCTTGCCCTTTTGATTACGTTTTGTCTACACCCACTATTTCCCCTCATCACCTTCACAGCTGCCACCTCCTAACACACCCACACATAGTCACATGCCCACATGTGACCAAGTCAAGGTTGAAAAAGGATCTGGAAGAATTACCACTCAAAAAAATGTACCATCCTTGAAATGATTACACAGAAACTCAAAAGAAGCACTCCGGATTGGGCGGAGACATACATTTAAAGAATTGAATTCACTGCTTAATAATCATTAAAATTTTAATATGCAATATGAATTATGAAATAAACAACTTTCAGCTGTAAATGCTGTAATTCAAACTCAGGCTGCCTTAAATATTAAAAATATGGTGAGGAAAGAGTTGGAAATATTTTAATTATCTTTTAAAATATTTTCCAGTATTATGAAAACTTAGACCTGTAGGCCATCTGTGTCTTTTCAACCACTCATCTGAAGGACAAACATTTACAGAGCACTTCCTACGTGCCCGGTGCTTTGAGCAGTGGGCCACGGGATGACCCAGGTTCACAGGGAGACTGTGGGGTCATGCTGCATGGCAACATATGTGTTGGGATCTAGGTGAGCAAAAGGAAGTGGCCAGCCAGAGGAGCAGCCAGATTTCCCTGGGGGGGGGGCCAGGGAAGACGTCACTGAGGAGCCGCCATTACTTAGGGGTTGAAGCGTGAGTAGAAGTTTGACAGTGGGACAAATGGAGAAGAACATTCTGGGAACAGCTCCTTGGGGGTAAAAGAGGAATGTTTCAGTAATGATGAGAGATTTCACTTTGGGGAGCAGACGATACATGTGAAGATACGATCCATCTCTACGGGGTTGACTAGGTAGCTGGGACTGAACTCCACAGGGAACCATGACAAGATGGTAAGACTTGGCAAAGTCCTCTTTGGGGTAATGAATATCCTCTAACCCCATATCTATGGGCAACACTCTCTTCTCAAGATGGGGCTAAAATATAATGGATTGTGGTCATACCCTCAAAAGAGTTTGGAGGAATCCTACGAAATGAAATAGTAGACAGCAATCACACACAGACCTACTGCCATAAATTGGATAATGCAGTAAAAATACTGGGGCATTGAATGGGCTTTCCTCCCTCTCCCAGAAGACGGCAAAACCCATAATTCTGGAGAGGAAGTCACACTGTAAATATTGAGAAGTAGAAGATAGTGTCTCCATTATTGAAAATACTCCTAAACGCTTCCCAGGATAAAGATTATCATCTGATTTCTCTTAAACATGATTTACTTATTTATTTATTTTTGTTCTACATGTATCATTAACTAAATAGATGCCAGTATAAAGTAAGTTCTCTCTGTTGCTTCTGTTTCAGTCTGGGACTGCTATTCTTTTCCTTTTTGTTTTTTCCCACACTGTTAACATAGCCTATGATTTTTGATGATGTGCTAATCAACCCTCCCTTATCTATAGAGTGAAACAACAAAATTAATGTGTCTTTGCTCATCCATAATTAGATCGGCTATCAGTTAACAACGGATGTGTCATGTTAAACAGAGGTCATGATTTGTTCATATTTTTCTTTGTAGCTTATTTTTTTTGACTTGAGAATTTTAATGACAGTAGGTTACCAATATCTGATATTTAAAATTTTTCTTTCAAGTTCATCCTTTATCAAACTTCAGTGGCAAAGTTTGGTTTTTTATTTTCGATTTATGTTTGTATAAATGACCTAACATAAAAATAATTTGGTATTTGGTCTATTAAGAAATAATTGGTTTAAAAACTTAAGAAGATACTTGAGGCATTTAGTTCAGTGCCAGTTAATCAGTTCAGGAAAAAATGGTCCCATCGCATGTGTGTGATACAGAATTACAGCAGGTGCCATAATTTATAGCAAAGCTCAAAGTTCCAGGCCCCAGTGGAACCTAGTGATTAATTCATTATCTCGTAAAGATGCCGTTTTATACACAGCGGATTTATCTAATAAATTAGTCAAAGACTTCAAAGTTATTTTAAGGGATGTGCCCCCTAGGAAGTATAGACACTGGGAACCAGTGGGAGATTGAAAGCTATGCATGATTTCCTGTAAAATTTTGGTGATGTGTTTTTAAAAAACACATCATAAACTTTACCCCAAAGCATTTGATATTGATTTTCCAAAACAGGTTAGCGGTCACTTAATTTTCTTGTAACTTTTTCATATTTCTGAGAAGTTTTTCTATATGCAACATGGCCTTTCAGGGGAAAATTATCTTTTTCTAGTGCTGCGAGTAGATAAAAGAGGTTTGCTCCAGGATGCATAAGAAATGGAGCCTAATGTTTGTAGGTGGATAATGGTGACCCGGGTGCTTTAAAATCCTGCTCTATGGAGCTATCAGGCAGGAATCTCTAACCGAGCTGCCAGACCACAGAAGGGGCATCAGCTGTGGGTGAGTGGAACTATGGGAAGAAATGTCTTATACAGTGGCACTTCTAGCTCCTCATCACAGCTGTACAGGGACTTTGGGAACACAGGAAATCTACCCAGAAACTGCTGTGATGACAAAGACCATGTGGATGGAGGCTGGAAATTCTCCATGGGACACGCTTTCCTTGATACTCTTGGGAATGTCAAGATTTAATAAGAAGAAAGAGCCAAAGCATAGATTCAGAGACCGGGAGAAGAAAAAGTAACACCGTTTAACTAGGTCCTTCACCATGTGATTAGCTTTTTAGCTGCAGTTCTCAGGATGCTTACTACTCTACCTCCCCATCCTTATTCATTATTCTTGGTTTAGACAACAAAGGGGCGTGATCACCATTATGCCATTGTTTAAAGTATTGTGACCCAGGCACACAGATGGTCCCTGGCTGCTCCAGTTGGGTATATCATGAAGGACCAGCTCCCCAGATGGGCTGGAGAGGCTGCCCCCATAAAGAGATAAGGAAGAAGTCAGAAGAGGCAGCCATGATGGAGGGACAAGAAAGAGTGGGGCACAGTGGCAACAAACCCGAGGGGGTGCTCGTGAGGTGACAATGAAGGAAGTCTGCCTGGGGAGAAGAGGCTGATTTCACAAAGTTTATGATCTTGGGGAGGATGACCTCAAGTAACCTGGCAGTTCAGTGAAGTGGTTTAAACACTTTGATGCCCAAAGTGAGAATTTAAGAAAAGCTTGCATAGAAAGGACAGACAACACAAACTGAGTGTTCAGAGAAAGTTTCCTAAAAAAGGTAACCAAGATGGCGGCAGAGGTTGTTCCTGACTTTGCTCTCCCTCACAAGAACAACTAACAACTATTGAAGAACAAGACACCACCGAGAGAATCCTAGAACACAGGGTGAGGCTGAAGCCCCCCACTGTACCACACAGACCAAGAGAGACTGCCTAGGCCAGCCTGCTGGTCTGTTGTTTGAAATTCCGTTGAAGTTATAGATGTTAGGGGCAAATAGATGTAACAGTATTGAGTCTTTCAATACATAGACATTTATTCGTATTTCATTGATTGATCTCAACCACATCTTACAGTTTAAAGTGTGGAGTTCCTTCTTTGGTTAAAGTTATTCTCAGTATTTCAAATTTTTATGTTTTTGTAGATGATGTTTCATTTTCTCTTTCTGATTGTTTATTGCTGGTATGTGGAAATATATTGATTTTTCTATGTAGACCTTGTATCCTGAGACTTCGCTAAATTCCCTCATTATTCTCCAAGGATTTTGTTGTTATTGTCCTGGTGTTCTCCACATACACAATCAGATCTGTATCTGCAAATTATAACTCTTCTTCCTTGATTCTTTGAGTTTCATTTTTTCTTCTTTATCCGGCTTCTTAAAGTAGAAGTTTAGCTCAATGGAATTAAAAGCTTTCTTCTTTTCTAATATAAGCACTTAAAGCTACAAATTTCTAAGTGCTGTTTTAACTGCATTCTATACATCTTGACTACTGTTTTCCCCATGATCCTGCTAAAATACTTCATAATTTCCCTCGTGCTTTCTTCTTTGATCCATAAATTATTTAGAACTATGTGCTTAACTTCAAAATATCTCTAAACTTCCTAAGTATCTTTTCATTCTCAATTTATAATATTTATAATTTAACTCATTGTGGTCAAGAAGATACTTTGTATAATTAAAATCCACTGAAATTTATTGAGATGATCTTATGGTCAAGCATAAGGTCTTTCCTAAGGGTATCATAGATGTACTGCTTTATGACAAACTACCCCAAAAACCAAGCCACCTCAAAACTTAGTGGTTTAAAAATAATAATTTATGATTTCATGATTCTGTTGGTTGTCTGGATGATTCTTGTGCGAATTTCTTTCTTTTTTTTTTTTTTTAAAGATTTTATTTATTTATTTGACAGAGATAGAGCCAGCCAGTGAGAGAGGGAACACGAGCAGGGGGAGTGGGTGAGGAAGAAGCAGGCTCATAGCAGAGGAGCCTGATGTGGGGCTCGATCCCATAACGCTGGGATCACGCCCTGAGCCGAAGGCAGACGCTTAACCGCTGTGCCACCCAGGCGCCCCGCGAATTTCTTTTGATCTCACTCTGAGACTGTGTTCAACTGGAGGGTTGGGGGGGGCTGGGCACAGTTGGGACACTGGTGTGGCTGGGCTTCTCTTTCAACCTCAGAAGTTAGCCTTGGCTCCCTTGCAGCAGCATTGCAGAAGGCTGGGGACAAAGTGGCAAGGCCTTGACTCATAAGTGGTATAACACCAATTCTGCCATACTTTATTGGTCAAAGCAGATCGCTAGACCAGCTCAGATTTAAAAAGCGGGAAAATAGATTCTACCTGCTAACAAGAGGAGGGACAATTAATTTGTGGTCATGTTTACTGTACTGCATTTCATGAAGTTTCCATGGACTCTTGAAAAAATTGTGTTCTTGCAATTGTTGGGTATGATATCCTATAGATTTCTGTTATGAAAAACTGGTCAATATTGTTCAAATCTATATGCTTACATATTTTTTAAAAATTCACATGTTTTTATCAATTACTTCCATATGATTGTGGATTTGTCTATTTCTCTGTTTAGCTTGTAGGGTTTTGTTTCATGTGTTTTGAAGCTCTGCTTTTAAGTCTGCATATATATATATATATATATATATATAGTCATTGTGTCTTGACCTTTCTTTCATCACGAAATGTCCTTTATCTCTGGTAGGGACATTTACTTGGTCAATATTAATTTTGCCATACCAGTTTTCTTATAGTTTTTTATTTACAGTGGTACACATTTTCTCCTCCTTTTTATTTATTTATTTATTTGAGAGGGAGAGAGAGAGAAAAAGTACAAGAGAGAGTGCATGAGTGGGGCGTGGGCAGAGGCAGAGGGAGATAAGCAGACTCCCCACTGAGCACAGAGCCCTACATGGGGCTTGATCTTAGCAACCTGAGATCATGACCTGAGCCAAAATCAAGAGTTAGACACTTAACTGACTGAGCCACCCAGGTGCACCCCTCCTCCTTTTACTTTTAAATTATTTGTGTTTTTATACTTAAATGTCATCTCTTAAAAACAGGATATAGCTGAATCCTGCTTTTTTATTCACCCTGAAAATGTTTGCCTTTTATCTCCTTTGCCATATAAGGCGACAGAGTCCCCTGTTTCAAGGATTAGAGTTTGGACATATTTGGGGAGCCATTCTATCCTTTCCTGTGTATCTCTCACCTCCCATCCCTTCCAGGACCCAGTATAATTCTCCTTAGGAAAAGTTATAATAATAATAATAATCATAATAATGGAAGAAAAAGTCAAAACAAAACAAAAAGCTGTTCACAACAGGAAAAAGATGCAAACATAACCTTAGAAATGAAGGAACAAGAATCATTCTCTTACATTTTAGCCTTCTACAGGCATGGGGGGGAAATTAACTAATAGTTAATAATTAATAGGGGCGCCTGGGTGGCACAGTAGTTAAGCGTCTGCCTTTGGCTCAGGGCGTGATCCCGGCGTTATGGGATCGAGCCCCACATCAGTCTCCTCTGCTATGAGCCTGCTTCTTCCTCTCCCACTCCCCCTGCTTGTGTTCTCTCTCTCGCTGGCTGCCTCTATCTCTGTCAAATAAATAAATAAAATCTTTAAAAAAAAATAATTAATAAACTACCTCTTTATGGTTTACTTTTTTCCCGGAATTCATGAAACTCTCTCAAAATCTCTAAAGATGAAAGTACCTTTTAAAACATCAATTTATAGGGGCACCTGAGTGGCTCAGTCGGTTAAGCGTCTGCCTTCAGCTCAGGTCATGATCCCGGGGTCCTGAGATCGAGTTCCACATCGGGCTTCTTGCTCAAAGGGGAGGCTGCTTCTCCCTCTCCCTCTGTCTGCTGCTCCCCCTGCTTGTTCTCTCTCTCTGTCAAGTAAATAAATAAAATCTTTTTAAAAATTTAAAAAATAAAACATCAATTTATAGGGGCACCTGGGTGGCTCAGTCAGTTAAGCCTCTGATTCTTGGTTTTGGCTCAGGGATCGACCCTGCATTGGTCTCGGTGCTCAGTGAGGATTCTGCTTGAGATTCTTCCCCTCCCTCTCCCTTCCCCTCTGCCCCTCCTCTCATTCTCTCTCTCTATATATAAAATAAATGAATAAGTAAAATCTTTAAAAAGAAAACGAGGGGCGCCCGGGTGGCTCAGTCATTAAGCGTCTGCCTTCGGCTCAGGGCGTGATCCTGGCGTTCTGGGATCGAGCCCCACATCAGGCTCCTCTGCTGGGAGCCTGCTTCTTCCTCTCCCACTCCCCCTGCTTGTGTTCCCTCTTTTGCTGGTTGTCTCTCTGTCACATAAATACATAAAATCTTAAAAAAAAAAGAAAAGAAAAGAAAACGAAACATCAATTTATACAATTCTTCACCAATGTCTATGCCCAAAGCTCCAATCATGAATTTAGGCAGAGACGGATTTCCTGAAGTGGATGGACGTTTTAAATGTCAGAAGAATGTTAGGAAGAGAGTGTGACATTTATTTCTCACAGATTTAATCTTTGATGTTTGCCTCAGATCTGATAGCCTTACAGGAAACAGAATTTGGAGCGCACATTGGAATTACACCCTTCGGGAATTAGGCCCGAGCAGGCTCTGTTCCATTAGAAATCTTCCCCTCGCCACATTTATGAAGAATTTGCATGAACACCCTTCCAAATAAAAGCCAAAGAAATTTATTGACAGAATTTTGGGCCGAAAACATTCTTTTACTTCAAATGCCCTGGGGTATAACTTAAACGTTGGTCTTTTCTTCTGAGGCTTGTAGAACGAAGTGTAATCGAAGGACAGGCAAACTTCCTTTTTTTTTTTTTTAATAACACTTTCTGACTCAAGTCCTTTCTATTTGGACTAAAATGGCGTTGAAACCCCTACCTCCAATTAAGGAAAGCAACTACTTCCGAGGGTAATGATTTTTCTGGATGTAGGGGAGACTGCACTTTGAAAGGGCGCTCAGAGTAGGATGGTTTGTGTCCGTGACATATACACGTTTGCAAGGTCTGGTAGGTAACAGTGTGCCGTTACCATTACTGGTGCGGGACCTGGAAGGTTCCGCAGTTCTACAGAGGGCGCCCTGAAGAAATCATCAGGACGAGTAGTCCTTTTTAAATACGTCTCCTAAATGCATAAGCGCGGTGTTCCGCACCCCTTAGCTCTGATCATTTCCGGCTGCTTGCTTGTGGTTACCAGAAGAGTATGCGTACTTGGGTCGGCAGGTGGGCTCGGGCGTGGGGGAGATTAGAGCCGTTTACCAGCGTCGGTGGAAAATTCATCATGGGGACGAAAGGTTGGGACAGTCAGTGCTCGGGATTTCATGCTCAAGCGTCTGCCGCTTATCGTGTCCCGTTCCTGGAGCCCAGTCTACCTCTCCTCCGCCGTGCTTGCTCTTCGGAGTTGCTCAGAATCGATTTTAGCTCTGCTCAGAGATGTGTGGGAGCCTGGCTGCTGTCCCAGCTCTGTGACCTCACCCGGGGCTGACAGTCTCAAACCGCAGCAGCACCCAAGACTGAACAGCAAAATTTGCCTTTGGGAACAAGGCTACTTTATCTGATAAGTATTTCTTGATCCTCAGTCATTGGCCAGACATGGTGAAAGAGGGTGGGGGAGAGGGTTTGGAGGTGGAGTTAGTCCTGTCCTTAGAGCTGAGAAGAAGCTCCCTGTCGTGCGTCCCTCAGTAGCAGTCCCCTGCAGCTGCACTCCTCCACATGGCGCAAGGAGACTCGGCCAAGGGGACGTGTCCACCCAGAGTCCATCCCAAGCCCACCTCTCAATTTAGAATGTGCTCTAAGCACTAACATCCCAGAAGTTTCTCCCCGAATTGCTCTCGTCTCCTTCCTGAGCTCGCATGGCCTTCTTTCTTGGGTTCATTCTTCTAGGGCTGACCGTCCTGCAGGACTACCCCAAGGATGGGGGCTGGCCAAGAGGCAGCTTATGGGGCAAGAGGATGTGTGAATGAAGCCCGGGTGCATGAGCTGGAGGTTACACACCTGTGGTCGATGCCCTCGTGCTGAGGAGTGATTCCAGGGGTAGAAGGAAAAGGGGTGTAGCCATGGAGTCCACGAACTCAACCCGAAATTTAGATTTCAAGTTAAGAGGATAAAACTTGAGAGTTTTTAACTTCATTTTTAACTTTTAAAGATGAGACATCTGGTATTGGTACTCCTGCCTTGAACCCTGTGAACATTAAGAGCTTGTCTACAAGCATGGAGTTAAGAAATCAAATCAAATTAAGTATCGTCAACTGCTATGTCCGTTTAGTAAGGGCTTCTACTTTTTTTTTTTTAAGGAATATAGTAATATAATTCTGAATTCGGACTGCTGGGTTCAAAGCTCAGCTTTAGCTCCTAATCGTGGAAGAGTGACACGGGACGCTCACCTAGCCGACCCACCCGTTGATCTGTGTCCGCCATTCCCTCTGCGAAACATACTAACGAAACCCACAACACTCATTAGCGTGATCTACGGCGGCACAGCGAACTACTTAAACCGAGGGCTTCAAATAATGGTCGTTTATTTCGTTCACTAATCTGTAGTTGGGAAGTGCTCGGCAGAGGGGGCTCCTCTCTGGGCACAAAGTACGAGGCAGAAGAGGGGCTCGGCTGGGACTGCAGGACCTGCTTGCTAGAGAGCTCATGCACACGGCTGGCGAGCTGGTGCTGGCGTCCG
Source organism: Ailuropoda melanoleuca (assembly GCF_002007445.2). Lineage (NCBI taxonomy): Eukaryota > Metazoa > Chordata > Mammalia > Carnivora > Ursidae > Ailuropoda > Ailuropoda melanoleuca. The sequence continues at coordinate 134,645,595 of NC_048220.1, forward strand.
CGGGGCTTCGCTCAGGGCCGTGGCTCCCCTCCCTGCAGCATCTCTGCAGTGGCTTGGGCTCCTTTGCAGCATGTGGCAGGATTCCAAGAGGCAGGGATGCAAAAGAACAAGGTAGAAATGCGCGGCATTTTTGTGACTTAAGGTTGGAAGTCACATAGCATCATCTTTGCCATACTCTGCCAAGGTAGTTCCCGATGCTCGTCCCAGGTTCATGGGGAGGGGACAAAGACTACACGAGCACCTGGGATGGTACCTCTAGTGGCAACCATATTGGAAATAGAATCCTTTGTAAGAGACTTATACGTTTCTGCTTCTACCAGATGAGTTTCTAAGAGTTAGTTCTCAAATCTCTTAACACCAATGTCATCACATGATTTAATCAAATATAAATAATGATGAAATGGAGTATGAAAAAGTGCTTTTTTTCTCCCTGTGAACACTAGGCTGAATGCTTTGGAAGGACAAGACTGAGCCATGCAAGTTGGATGTTGGAAAAATATCTATATAAGATTATAGAAAATAGAAAAGAAAGCTAGAAAGATTCTGTGTCAAATTGTTTCACATGTGTCTCCAGGTTTATTTTGCATCAGAGAAACTGAAACCAGAAAATGTTTAGCATATATTATACACATGGTTTCTGCCGCAAAAACCCCTGAATTCTATTAGCAACTTCTACCAAAAGAAAAGCCCTTGTCAGATTGATGTACATTATGCATTTAAAAAAACACAATGTTTAAGGTATGCATGAATCTGTTTTTAACAATTCCTTGTTTCACTTTTCAATTAACTGATTAACTCCTGGGACTTACTGCATTCAATATGAAGGCTTTGGTTGACTTGACCCCCATTTGCCTCAGTTTACTCATCTATAAAATGAATATTATCACCATGATATTTATTTCATACTGGTTTTTTTTTTTACTCATTTATTTATTTGCTCGTGCCCGGTGTGAGAAAGAGAGAGAGAGAGAGCGAGGAGAGGGGCAGAGGGAGAGAGAGAATCCTCAAGCAGACTCCCTGCTGAGTATGGAGCCCATCACGGGGCTGGATCCCAGGACTTGAGCTGAGGTCATGAGATATGATCTGAGCTGAAACCAAGAGCCGGAAACTTAACTGACTGAGCCACCAGGTGCTCCTTATAGTGTTTTTGAAATGATTAACTAAAACGATCTGCTTAATCATTTAACTTATAGTAAGTATTTGATTATTATAGTTATTGCCATTGAATTGTTTTAGGTCACAAGGAGGAGAGGCAGGCTTAAGAGACCCCAGGGGATGGAGATCTAGCAGGGAACATTTGGGTAAGGGAGAAGGTAGGAAACCACCTTCGCTCTCCCACAGTAGGTGTCACAAGGAATCGAAGCGTGATTCCCCATCCTCAGGAGCTCTGGTACCCTCTGCCCTTTCTGTCAACAGCACTGGGACCTACTCTGGTGAGTTTGCCAGTCTCAACACTGAACTTCTTCTCTGGCCGCTTCTCTCTCTACTCTTGGCTTTCCTCCCTGGCTGCCCTGCCTCTATTTCTTCCTTCTATTTCTTGTATTTCTTTTTAAGATTTTATTTATTTATTTGAGAGAGAAAAAGATAGCAAGAGAGAGCATGAGCAGGGATGGGGGAGAAGGAGAAGGAGGCTCCCTGCTCAGCCCCTGTGGGGTTCTATCCCAGGACACTGAGATCATAACTGGAGCTGAAGGCAGATGCTTAACTGAGCCACCCACATGCCCCTTCTCTTTCTTGTATTACTCGTTCAGTCCTCCAGAAAGAGGCTGTCTCATTGGGTTCACTGTTCTTCATCCAAAAAGAAGCACATTCATCTGGCACTTGGCCACTCTGTGAGCCACTGGGCTACACCTATGTCATGTGGTTTTTAGTCAAGGAGCCAATCTCTGATTCAGTCCATTGTGGCCAAGATATCCATGTCTGATGGCATAAAGCAAGGCAGCACGTGCAATTCCACTCTGGCCATAAGTAGAGCAAGGATGCAGCGTTTCAGGAGCTTCAGCTGATGGCTGGGGGTCCTCCCTATGCAGTGACGGCCATGTTGGAAGTTTATGACTGGCGTTCATTCTATTCGAGCAGTGCTGGCGCTGTCCCCCTTGTCTTGACTCCCACGTTTGCAGGGTGATTAATTGAGGACAACCATTTAAAAGAAAGAGGCGTTGTATAGAAGAACATGAGTAGGAATCAGATCCTGGTTTTAAATCTTGGCTTCTCCACTAGAATCTCTCTCTCTCTCTCTGCCCCCAATCTCTGTGGGTCTCTCTCTTGATCTCTCTCTTTCTCTCTCTCTCCCTCTGCCTCTGACACACACACACACACACACACACACACACACTACATTTCTCATTAAAATTGATGGAACTGGAGGGTATTATGCTAAGTGAAATAAGTCAGTTAGAGAAAGACAATTATCATATGGTTTCACTCATATGAGGAATATAAGAAATAGTGCAGAGGATCATAGAGGACAGGAGAGAAAATGGAATGGGAAGAAATCAGAGGAGACAAACCATGATAGACTCTTGACTCTGGGAAACAAAGTGAGGGTTGCAGAAGGGGAGGTGGGTGAGGGGATGGGATAGCTGGGTGATGGGCATTAAGGAAGGCATGTGATGTGATGAACACTGGGTGTTATATGCAACTGGTGAATCATTGAACACTGCATCTGAAACTAACGATGTACTATATGTTGGCTAATTGAATTTAAATTAAAGAAATTACTCCTAAAACTAATTTGAAATAAAAATCATTTATTAGCATTGCACAATATTTTCCAAGTATGTACTTGGGCAGAGATGTGGATAACTCATCCTGCAAATTTATTCTATAATCCCTACCCTGTGAGGATTACTGTCTCTGACATCTCAGAAGCACCAAGAAAAACATGTCATAGAAGCACCGAGAAAAACAAAACAAAACAAAAATGAGAATTGAAACCATGTACCCAAAGTGACACCCGAATATAGCAACATTTGCCATCCTAGCTGCTGAGTATTTCAGCATCCTTCACTCTTTGGTGAATACGTACCTTCTATCTTTAGAACTCATTTAGAGAAGACAATTCCAAAAATGATACAAAGAGAATCCATCTGGAATCAATTGTTTAAAATGCTCAGCAAAATTCTCCTTCTCTTTGGAACACTCCAGTCCCCTAAATAGAGTTAAGATTAAAATAACTCTCCCATATCACTGCCGGCCAGGAAGTGGGGGAAAGGGGGGTGCCGACATCATGGAATAAGAATTCCCACAAAAGATTCCTTTATGGTCTTAACCGGCAGTCCGTCTAGTTGCTTTCTTCTGGCCTCACACCTTCCAACAGTCACTCCTAGCTTACATGAGCCTGGCAGTTCATTTCCTTTCTAAACAGAGTAAAGGGGTAGTGAAATCACCCTAAGAAAGAGAAGTTAGCACCAGGAGGTACAAATAAAATGATCAATAACCAAGTGGGCCAATCTGGCCATCACTCCAGCCTCCACTGACAATATCCAGAGTGTTGTTCCATGGCATGCGTTTTATCACTTGGGGCAGAAGGAAAAATGTCTTTCTATGCAGGCCAAGAACAGAAGATCCATTCTTTAATAGAGAGCCAAACCCACTCACTCTTCCCAGCTTGGATCCTTCAGACCTCTTCACATGGGGCTACCTGGAGTGTAGTTTTATCAGAACACGTTTGGTCCTTCTTAACGTGCAAATTTCAGGACATAAATAATGGACCAGACTCTGTTCGAAGTGATTTTCCAAAACACTGGGAAAAATTGGTTTCCTCCCATCAAGTGGCTTTCACTACCCATAATCCCAAGCTTCACATCTCCTAGTGTCTCTTTTTATTCATCCTAATTAGCAGTAAGTGAATCCAGTCGTGTTCTGTGGTCAGCCAACTTACAATTGGATTTTATGTGCACTTTAGACTCAGCAACCTGCCGCTATCTGGCTCCAGACACCGCCTCGTCTATGGTCAAGGGAAGTGTCTGCTTTTGATTTATTTCTACTAGAAATCAAAGGGTTGATTCTGTGTGCGTATCCGACACACTATGACCATGCTGGTTTTCTCTATTTCTCATTTTTGAGAAGTTTAAAGTTTTAATAGGCAGTGACTAATATGTGCTGCTCTGCTGGATGCCTGGGGTGGGCACCGGGATTCGTTTCGTAAGGAAAAGCTATCCAAAGGTCACAAGTGGTGGCGTAAGGGCGAGTGGAATGTCAGATCCCAGAGAAGGACAAGGACATTGTCAGCTAGGAATGGGTTTTCTGAGTGAGGATTCGAGCTCAGTCCTCTCTGATAGAAAACTGCCATGATGGGACACTCCTTGGGCACGTCTCTGTCTCCCTTCCTCTGTGCTGGATCAGCACCTCTGTAGTTAGCATACTCATACTAATGGTATGAAGAGCAATAAATGGGGTCTGCACACATAATCCGATTCCAGACCAAAAAAATCTCAACATCAGTGATTTGCTATCCAATTTTCATGGATCATTTTTAATGATATAACCCAGACCCTGCTGTCTTTTGAGAACTCTTATTTACCCCATCCTGGGCTCAGGCTGGGCCCTCTGGGGTTTCTTAGCTGTTTCTTAGCATGAGAGGGGTTACTTCAAAGCCCCAAACATCCCCCAGGGGTCAGACCCAGAGCTGTGAACACAGAGCTGCACTGGTCTCTCCAGCACCCCACCCCCCCGGCTCCTGTGACCCCACAGTGTCCAGTGTCACACCCATAATGCCAAACTTGAAATCTCCCTGTGTTATTTATTGTAATTGATGATGGGGGAAGCCCACTTGGCAGTATGCCCTTGGAAGAAGCCTGGGAGGGAAAGATTCCCTGCGAGGTGGCCAGAATTTGATCTGAAGTTGCAAACCTCTGTTACACAACCAGTCAGGGTCAGAGGCCTCGGCAGCTTGACCACACCTCAAGTCATCCTTCCGGCAGCCGACACATGAGTCTCATGGCTTGAGGAAGGTGCTTTGTACTCTTAGGTTCCACATGGAACTCATGACCTCAGCACCCTCAGACTGGGACTGAGCAAAGAGCTTTCCATCTTCACTGAAGCTGTCTGCTGACATTGATCCCTCATAGACCATAATGTCCGTTACCACCCCCCAAAGAGCTGCCTTCCTAGAGGCCAAGGAAAAGGGCTCCAGAAACCCACTTTGTACCATGCTTTTTATACCGGTCGCTCTAGGGGGCGCTCCTGCACACTCCCAGGTGCCCTCTCTGTCTTTTTTTAAGTAAACTCCCTTTTAAATAATTTTTAAAAAGATTTTATTTCTGTATTTGAGAGAGAGAACAAGCTGGGGGAGGAGCAGACGGAGAGGGATAAGCAGCCTCCAAGCTCAGTGCAGAGCGGGATATGGAGCCCAACCTCATGACCCTGAGAACATGACCTGAGCAGACATCAAGAGCTGGACGCCCAAACACTGAGACACCCAGGCACCTCAGGTCTCCTCTCTTAAAAGACCTAGTATTGGGGCGCCTGGGTGGCACAGCGGTTAGGCGTCTGCCTTCAGCTCAGGGCGTGATCCCAGCGATCTGGGATCGAGCCCCACATCAGGATTTTCCGCTATGAGCCTGCTTCTTCCTCTCCCACTCCCCCTGCCTGTGTTCCCTCTCTCGCTGGTTGTCTCTCTCTCTGTTGAATAAATAAAATCTTTAAAAAAAAAAAAAGAATTAAAAAAAAAAAGACCTAGTATTATCATCGGTTACTCATTCTAAGCTAGTTGTTTCCAAATAATCTGTACTTGCATCTTTAAAAAAAAAAAAAGAATTAAAAAAAAAAAAGACCTAGTATTATCATCGGTTACTCATTCTAAGCTAGTTGTTTCCAAATAATCTGTACTTGCAAATACCCGCAGTTAGTTGGAGGGAAGAGCTAGATGTGGAACTATGCCTTCATTCACTCCAAAAATATTTCTTGAGCACCTACTGCGGGCAAGAAGTGACAAGTGCATAAATTACAATTACGTAGAAGACAATCCCCGACCCCAAGGACACGACCATTATATAGCCAAGGTCCCAGAGAGTGTGACAGGGCGTTGGAACAGTAAGCCCTGGGGCCATGTGGCATGGTGGTGGTCTGACCGTGCATCGCCAGGGCAAGGACTGCCATCAGAGGAAGTCTACACAGCCACGTGCTGTTTCAAGTGTTGTTTATGGATCAAATAAATAATACCTCCAGTGTGTTATCTTTTCAGGCATATGAGATTAATTTAAGAGCTTTGCTAGATGCATATGGAATCCTTCTGTCCTTATGTGACTTCTGTCCTTCTGATTTGCAGTGAAAGTCCACCTACAGTCGGGAGAAAGGATAGCATAGCTATTAAGAGCGGGGACTGTGGAACTGGGTCATAACTCAGGTCCCCTTGACCTGTGCCGTGACCTCGAACAAGCTCTTTAACTTCCCCTTACCTTGGTTTTCTCCTCTGTGAAACGCCATGATACTGTTTTTCTCACAAGGATGCAATGAACATTAACAGAATCAACACACAGAAAGCGCTTAAGCAGGGCCTGGCACATGATAAAATGTTAGCTACAGTTATAATCATGGAGGGGGGCATGAAATATTTTGTGGTTAAAAATGGGTTCCTGATAACTGGAAAAGTTTAGGAATGAAATTTTTCTTCCAGGGGCTCGGTTTGGGGAGAATGGAGCCAGTTGCCATCAACGGGCATAAGTCCTATAAGCGTTGTCACCAGTCCCGAGTCAGCAACATGTGCTGGGCCACTTGTTGGGTTCAAACTTGTCATGTTCATTTCTTGCACATGCGCTCTGTGCACTGATAACGGCCAGTGAGGACCCTGTTGCCTGAGATGCTTTCCTGCTCCTGGTGTAGAGAATTGCCCGATTACCTCAGGGCATCCGGTCTCGGAGGACTTTGCTCTACCGGGTTCTTTCTTCCAGGAACCTGTACCTGCCAGACTCTATCCCACTTCCCCCAGTGTGAACCTTAACACCCATGGATTCCACGTAAGCATTCATTTTAGTTACTTCCCGGCTACACATAAAATCTGAGGTCATGGGCATGAATGGCAGGGGAGAGGAGTAAAGGGGGAATGGGGAGGAGGCCTTTATGGAAGCCATGAAGGAGATAGAGGGTTGAAAATGTACAATTAGATTGGGAAAAATATATACTCTTTGTTCTCCAGTTTTCATTTAGGCCCATTTTTATCTGAGTAGGTTTAAAATTTTTTCTTCCTTTCTTAAGGCCTCCATTTTCCTGCAGTATCTCATTACTCAGTAACAAGAAAGAAATAGAAATCCCCAGGACCTGCAGTGAAATCTCCCAAGTCCAAATGCCATTTGCAATTACTCAGGCTTTGGATTCTGAGGGATTCAATAGTAATGTCTCATGGAGCTGGGGGTGAGTAAAGAACAATTTTTCAATTCCCTATCCGTAAATCTCCAACTACCTTCCCCTCTCTCTCCCTCCTTCTTCCCCTTTCTCGTTTTAATCCCTTCACAGTGTTGGGAAGGGGGCATGCCTGAGTGGTGCACTCGGTTGACTGTCTGGTTCTTGATTTCGGCTCAGGTCATGATCTCAGGGTCATGAGATCAAGCCCCGTATTGGCTCTGCGCTCAGCAGAGAGACTGTTTGAGATTCTCTCTCCTTCTCCCTCTGCCCCTCTCCCTACTTTCTCTCTCTAATATAAATAAATAAATCTTCAAAAAAAAATTTCTCTCCATTTCTCTCTACCCATCTCCCCTTTGTTACCCATCATCTATCTATCTAGTCTTTAGACTGAAGAAATGACTATCAGTGTTTCCAGGAGATCTGGACTTAGGGAATCAAGACAGTTGTTGTAAATGTGTCTGTTTAGTATGAAGGACAGAAGCACATTAAAACCCACCCAGAAAATAAACAACTGCGCAACTGCTCTATGCCAAGCATTGTCTCCAGGCCTCACTTAGATCATCTCATTTTATTCCCATAACAGTGTTACGGCAGGTTGCAATCTATTTCCCAAAAGTGGAAATAAGAGGCTTAGAGAAATTAAAACTTTTTCTCCGTGTCCGTAGCTAAGAAGTGGTATATTTGTCTCTGTTTAACACACAGGAAAATGGATTCATGAAAAAATAATTTTGAAACGGTTACAAAATTAAATAAAAACAAGGCCTACATGCATGTTTTGAGGATCAAAGTGGTCCCACAGATGCACATGGTAGTTGGACCCAGCAATTCCACATCCCTCAGGCAGGTCTCTGCCACACCTGTCCTTTCTGTCTTCTGCTAAGCACCCTTTCACCCCTCATCCCTCCCAGATGAACTTCCTTCTCTCTCAAAACAGAGCACCTGGCCCATCAGCCCTTGACCTGTGCCCCGGCCATGCTGGCTGTGGGACTGTTCTCGGGACATATTCCAACAATGGTCTTCATTGGGACAGAAGACCTCTAGAAGCTCTCATGATACTTGCTTCTTAATGCTACCTCCATCCCCCCAAGTCCTCACACATGAATGAATGGGGAGTATCCATTTCTGATGCAATTTCTGTGAGGTAGGATTTTTCAAAATATTAAATAGTTCAGGTAATTTTTTTTGTTCAAGATCAGTGAGCTAAAAATCTACCAGGATGCACTTTTCGAGGCTCCTGTCAAGTTTATCCACATCTATTGTGCTGGTCTGAAACTGAGTCATGCGTGTTGGACCTTTGCCCTGAGAGTGCAAACAGGTCAGCCAACAATTGAACAAGTTGGGGGCACGGTGAAAAGAATGTGGAACACGTATCTGCCAGTTGCTGGCTTAACTAGCTCTGTGACCTTGGTTACATCACCTTTACTTCCTGTAAGGTAAGCACGAGGCACATCCTGCTGGTCCCAGGAGGTCCTGTGTCAATCAAATGAGATAGTGGCTATGGGAGAGTTTAAAAAATTTTAGATGTACATAGGAATATAAGTATGAATATATAATACAAATATAAAGATTTTATTTATTTTATCTAATGTACATATTAAATGATTTTATTTATATGTATATAAATTATTGGCATAGACCTAGATATGGAGTATTCCGTGCTGTATAAACAACACTTCCATTAAGCCAGCAGCTGAGTCACTCAGACTGGCAATGAGCAAATGATGAAGAAGAGAAGGTCATGGGACATCTAGATACAACACTGAGCTGAGTCATTCTCCTGAGGCCCTCATTACATTGTGGCAAGTCAGTAGAGGGTGACACAGTGGAGGGCACCTCGGGTGAGCATAGGAGAGGGAAGGAGGTTGCATTTTGTCCGTGAAGCAGCCCAGCTGGTAGAAGGTGAGTGAACAGGGAGAAACAGATTGGCAGCTGAGGACACTCCATCGTGAGCTGTTATTGTCCCATTAATTCATTCAATTAGTCAGTCTTCTCACAAGTATTGAGCACCTACTGTGTGCAAGGCACAGGAGTAGGTAGTGTGGGGGAGTCAGGTGCATGACAGAGTTCTTGCTCTCCATCAGGTAAGTAACAAAAGTCGAGTGAAGAGCAAGATAAAATAAATGTCATAAATGAGGTATGGTAACCCCTCCCCAGTCATGTCTTACTCTCTGCAGCAACCTCAAAACACCGCCCCAAGGAAGTACGTAGGACTAGCCCTTCCTATGTATGGGCGAGTTAGGTGTTCTCATTTAGGGCCTGGGCACGTGGTGGGAAGCCAAATGGCAATGCTAGGGTAGAGGTTTGGTTGTTTTGTTTTGTTTTGTTTTGTTTTGTTTTGTTTTGTTTTGTTTTGTTTTTGGGGGGGTGGACAGAGGGAGAGAGCGAGAATCTTAAGGAGGCTCCATGCCCATCGTGGATCCCAATGCAGAGCTCCATTCCATGACCCTGAGATCATGACCTGAGCCATAGTCAAGAGTCAGATGCTTAACCAGCTGAGGCACCCCTGAAGTTTGATTGTTTTGAAGGAAGACCTTCAAAGGAATTGGGATGCTGAAGGATTGTGCTTGGAATAGCGTTCAAGTCGGGCTAGCGGAAAGGAGTCAGGGGACAAGTACCTCAACCCACTTACGTCCTCAGTATCTCTGTCTCCCTGTGCAGATTATAGCCACCCTTTCGGAGCATTGTGGTGATGCCCGTGGGAATTAATATCAATCTAAAACTTTACCACTGACTATAGAACTTCATTAAACTGTCATATCGATTTCAAAGTGCTCCTCCCCCAGCTACCTGGATGGTCTCAATATATAGAAAGGACTCGTTCCTACGAGATGGAGTGTTATTCTAGACTGGCAGTCTACATGATAGGCTGGGGTAGCTAACACAGAGCCTTGTGGCCTTTGCGTCTGTCCAAACAAGGGGCACATTCTTTGGAAGCATAATTTTCAAGGATATTATGTGACATTTCTCTGAGTCTGCAGTAAGCCTCAGTAGAAGGAAATAATTTCACCTGCAATATTTAGAGCCAGGACTAATGAATCTTCATATCTTTTCAAACTCATCTATTCTTATTTAAAAGTGATGAATAGTGGCAGTTTGGAAAGATGTACTTACTTGTTCATTGGCGCAATAAAAAATAGATGGCATTGCAGTGCAAAAGTTCTTAATGTCCTTTCCCAAGGGGAAAAAATAATTGCTACAAAGAATTAGAATTTAAATCCTCACTCATTCCTTCGGAAGATTCACCAGCATTTATTTTTACCCTTTGCACGATTTCTCTTCCCCCTGTGATTCGCTCAGTTCACGTGAAGAACATTTTGTGATTACAATATGGATTCATATTTTCTTACCTTTGTTTGTCATATTGATAGCAAAAGAAATTTCCATTTTTGTATTCTTTTTCTAAAGAACTCAAAGGGCTTTTCTAAGTTAAATTCAATATGCAAAATTCAGACTTTGCGTATCACTCTCCCCAATTCACACATGAGTTTATAGTATTTGGAGACAAATTTTATCTCCTATTTATAACATGAAAAGGGGCTCAGGAGAAAAGGTGTCTAAGTAAATACAGAGTAAATATGTCTTTGAGGGAAGGGATATATGTGTGTTAGGGAGGGAGAAGCTTTTAATACTTCTTTCTGGATTATGGTTTCATCAGAGAGTGAAGACCAGTATTATCACTATTATCACCTGGAAGGCAGAATTAAGTCATATTCATGCAACTAGGATTTTTTTCAATGATGTGGTAGGAAGGGAGTCAGGATGTATTGATTCTGACTTTGGCTTTTTTGCTAACTAATTATGTGATCTTGAGAATGTTACTTGATGGTTTTGGAACTCAGTTTCCTCACATATAAGAAGAAAGGATTCGACTGAGAGATGGAAAATATTTAGTATGTCTTTCTACCACTCCCCAGTCTCATGCCCACAACGGATATCAGTATCAGCCTTGGCGTTATTTCCTGCTGAGCCCACACTTGGCTTTGGCAGTTTCCACATCACGCTCTGGGTAACCACAATCAATTGATAAGAGTTAACAATTGAAATAAAATCTATTTGCCACCCCTGGACTAGAATATTTCAAAGGTACCATCTAAAATTCTAGGCTTCGCTTCCTTACATGGCCTGCCTACATTGAATAACAAGGATTGAAAACAACTGAATGTTTGGAAAGCATCCATAATACCCTTTGTTAGCTGGACGCCCCGGGGAGCATGGCCTCAGACTAATGAAATACTTAAAACGTCACATTGCCTAGCCCACAGCAGTGAAGTGTTAACTGATGGGCTATTGGGGTCTGACCTCGGGATACAGAGATATCATCTGGTCTCTCCCAAACACAAGCTGCACTACATGATTTTAAAACTATGCCTTGAGCAAAGGAGAAAGAACACTTAGCAATAAAAAGATCCAGATATTGGCAACAATACACTATTGGATCTCTGTGGAATTTGTGTTGTTGTTGAGATGACACGGCAAAGACCTAGCGCTCTGAGCCTAATTTCCCTTAGCCTCCTGGACCTAACTGCAGAATGACATATATTAGCACTCTGGGTCTGTACTAAGGAATTACATGTTTGCATACATTCCCCGATTGACTTGCCAAGAACATATTGTTTAATGATCACACCGATTAGATCCCTAGGAATAGGCACTGTGCATATTGTCCTGGATTATTTTATCTTACCCTGGACTCTAAGATTCTCTGGCCTAGAGAAATGAAGACATTCATAAAAGAAACAAAGCATTTTGAAAATGCACTATTGATTTATATTTGCAAATGGTAAACAGTCTTGGGGAGAAAGAGAGCTCATTTTGTTTTGTGTGTTACTTTGGTATGATTTGAAGCCCGGTCTCCTCCTAAATGAATCTATAAAGTGATATCGATGAGGACGCTCTCCTTTTTCTCTGTCTGTCGGCAGCTGCAATTCTTCCCAGAATTTCCTCGCCGACTGGAGAAGACGATGCAATGAGACTGCTCTGCTGCCAGACAGATAGAGCCCCTTGAGGTCGTCCAGAGAGGTCACCCCAAGTTGGAAGTGGTGAGTAACCACATCCGTTCTTCCGCAGTGTCCCACATACACGCTCATTTCCCCCTCTCTNAATGCAATGAGACTGCTCTGCTGCCAGACAGAGCCCCTTGAGGTCGTCCAGAGAGGTCACCCCAAGTTGGAAGTGGTGAGTAACCACATCCGTTCTTCCGCAGTGTCCCACATACACGCTCATTTCCCCCTCTCTGTAGAGCAAATACAAACTGAGCACTTTTATTAGTCAGCTCAGGCTGGCGTAACAAAATACGACAGACTGGGCAGCTTAGACACCAGAAATTAATTTCTTTGAAGTTCTAGAGGCTAGGAGTTTAAAATTGAGGTTCCAGTGGGGTTGTTTCCTCTGAAGGTCATGAGGGAAAGAAAGATCTGTTCCAACTCCCTTCCTTGGCTGACAGATGGCCATCCCTCTGGCGCACGCACCCCTGGTGTCTCTGTGTGCCCTAATCTCTTCTAATAAGGACGTTAGTCATATTAAACCACGGTCCGCCCTAACAGCCTCATTTTAACTGCGTTACCTCTTTAAAAGTCCCTATTCCCAAATAGAGTCACATTCTGGGGTACCAGGGCCTCAGCACTCACGGTTTAGGCTCTCCTAAATTCTTCATGCACGCTATCTCACCCGGTCCTCACAGCCGGACTAGGAATTAGGTACTATTATTGCCCCATTTTACAGGTGAGGAAATGGAGGTCAGGGGAAGGGAAGAACTTACCCAAGACCCCAAATATATATACATGCAGTTATTTCGTTTGATAAAGATTCATTTCTTCATTCTTTGAAGAGTGCTGTAAATGAGCTTTATTATATTTGCTAGTATAAAAACAGTATCTCGTACTTGTGTGTAAACTCTAACAATTATCCTTTTCGGACATGCGTCTGTATCAGGATTCCCTGTTGTATCCACTGCCTTGTATTTATGATATGCTCAATAGTTCGTAATTGGACTTAGAGTTTTTTGAAGGCAGAAGTAGAATATAGAAACTTTTAGAAGAGGCCAGAGTGATGGGATTAACCAGATGATGGTTTAGTCTGTGAGGAGAGGTGTCACATGAGTTATTAGGACATGGAAACTGATCAATATAGACTTTTGAAAGTTTGTTGAATATAAGGAGATGTTTCTTGTTCCTTCTTATTATAGAACGTATTGATTGGTAGGACCAATGACTCCCAAAGAGCTTGAAGAAATAAAACATAATTGTGTAACTTTTCCTAGTAATTATTTTTATGTAATTGGCAGAGAGATGAAGTACAGGGAGGAAAATTATTACTTCCCCAAGGTCACAAGGCAGGTGTGGGGCAGAGGTAGGGCTGACACCCAGCACAGCAAAATAGGTGGGTACGTATTAAATATTTATCATTATGGGGGATTTAAGCTGTGATTTCTCAATTTGTTATGCAGTCGCTTTCCTCCAGTTAAAAGATCTGTCAACGCAGACAATGTTTCCTGCCACTTGCACATATATCATATATGTGGAAAGGCGCATGATAAATTCAGGAAGAGAATATTTATATAATCAATGTGTAATTGTTATTCTGTTAGTTCAAATTTGAAGCCTCCATCAGCGGCACTATTCACACACAATTCCACAGCAAAATGTTTCTCAGTCTTCATTAGAGGAAAACCCCTAAGTCCATTTCAAAGACAGAATTTGCTTAGATATAACTGAAGGCTTTCCTTTGTTCCAAATCCACAGCCCTAGGACAGGGACCCCACCATGTCACCCTCTGGATTTTCTTTGTTCTGATCTTGTCTCCCTCTTAGTTCCCACCAAGGTGCGGCGGTGAATGGGGAATACCGCCATCATCTTTCATTCAGATTTTCCACCCTCCAAGCTCCCATTAGAAGGGCAATTCCTCTAAGGATGAAGACTTAGAAAGTATGGTGGCCCGCTCCTGGACTTAGCGCTTACTGCAAGGGATAAGAAAATGAAACCCAAGTGGAATTGTGAACCCTCCTCTCTGCTTTCCAGACCTTCTGCTTGGAGGGATTCAAAATGACTAGCGATCAAACAGCCCAATATAAAGAACCAGATGAGTGGAGGAGCCCTGGCATTGCACAGGGTGTTCTGTGGCTGGGAGACTTGGCATAACCTTGAAATTACCCGAACTCTGATGGATGTAAGCCAGGCTCTTAACTTTATTTTAATGTGGTGTTTGAGCCTGAGACCCATACTTACATATTGTATACAGCTGTGTTTGCCTGCAGAAGCAAGCTTCTGTGATAATGATTTGTTTTGTTTTAGAAAGAAATACTATATGGGTATTGCTCAATAAACCTCTTAACTTTTTCTCCCTACAAAACCAGCAGTTTTCTCTAGCCTTTAGGTTCTGATTTACGTCTCTAATTTGGCTCTGATGTGAGGTGGATGTCTTCTTCAGACGTCATTTCCCTTAAAGCCATCATTTGTCTGATTCCACTTTGAAACGATAGCTTTATCTATTCCTACCTTATGCTCTAAAATCTATTTGTGAGTCAAAGATCTGAGTCTGTCGGTCTTAAGAACACAGGGAATTATGGGATAACTTTCCCCGAAGCACCCCTTTATGGCTATGGATGCCCAGAGTTCAATGAGAATGTTCCTCAGGGTAGTGGGTAGAAAAATGTGGCTTGTCTCTACATCTGTGTTGCTTTCCGGAACCTCAGTGAGAGCCAGTCACAGCTTTCCTCCAAACGTGGAACCGATCAGTCTTAGGTTACAGCTGCGTGTCTGTTGTATTTTAAAAATCCAAAAGAAGCCAACAAACAAACAGACCTATTATATTGAAAACCCTGGGTTAGCAAAATAATGCTTTGCAATATCACTGTATTTCCCCTTTGGATAGTGCAAGCTTTCCTTCATTAAGTCAAGGCCAGGGGAATGAGGCTTAATGCTCAGGAGTGGAGGACGGCTATCATTTAAAATAATAATGATGACACTAATAGTGGTGAATGCTTATAAAGTGTGTATTATTTGCCAGGCTTTGCTCTATACAGTTTGCATTAGCTCTTTAATCTGGTCTTGTCCCTTATGCCGAGCAGGCGAACATATACCCCTAGGTTCACACATGACCCATCTTAGGCTACGGGAATAGGAAACAAGATGGGAACTTGGGGTCAAAGCCTTACTTAGCAATAAAATAAGACACTTCCGTGACATTTTCTTTATGCATATAAAGAAATTCTAGAAATGTGCATATAGATTCCTCAGAATCTAGTTTGGAAATGGGAATCTGGTCATGTTTTTCATCAGACACTCTGATCTTTTCATGGTACACATGAGTTTACTCAGCTGTAGCCCCTTTTGCCCCATCTTCAGGGTAACTCCAGGAGTCTGACCGGATAGACTAGGCATTGAATTTAGGTAAAAATTTATATTTTTAAACATATTAAGGACCAGCTCTTTGTTCACATAAAATTTGTGCCCCGGTCACTCCAGATAGCTCTAGCAATGGTAGGAAATTCTGTCAATTTCTATTCTACAAAATGGCCATTTTCTTCACAGAGGGCCTTGATATCTTACAATTATTTTGTTCTAAATTTGTTCGTCTTGCGTTCAGCCTGAGCAAATACAGCTAATTAGGAAAAAACATCCTTTCTCAATATAGGCATCAATCAAGGCATCGTGTTGTACATTTAAGTACCTTACAATTTTTGTGTCAATGATACCTCAATAAAGCTGAAATAAAATGAAATAAAAATAAAATAATTTAAATCCAATTTGGTTATTTAATGACTCCATTCGATACTCATCAGTCTTATTTAAAAAATTGCTTAGTCACTCAAGTATCTCAGGCACTACCTCTCTTCCTGGATCTTCTCTCGAGTTGGATATAAATGTACGGAGGAAGGAAATCCTTTATGCACATGTCCGGCCATAGGAAAAACAAAGGCATATCCTCTGGCTTAACCCCAGGATTATGTCCTTAGTCGGTGCTGTGGCTGCTTCCCAGTGGGCAACGTATGTGACTGGCATGACTCAAGGTCCTGTTTTTCTCTTCATTTTTGTTTGGTGTATGTCCTGAGATATTTTTTCATTACAGGTAGAAGATATAAAACGTACACAAAATAATTTCATAGAATACATATAGCTCAATAATTTATGAAAATGGATAATTAGTATTATTAAAATAATATTCTGTATGTCCTCTTCTCCCCAAAAAGAAAAGATATATTTATGAAAATTTGGAAAGAGATTTCTGAGAGCATCTATAGCTCTCAGAGCCTGGGATATACTACAGAGTATATTTCTTTAATCAACAAATGAATATTATCTGAGGGGACTGCATGGTTCCAAAATATCTCACTAATCCAAAAAAATTTTTCAACATACCCCCACGCCTTGGGAAATTTTCCCTAGGTCCTTGCAAATAGCACTCCAGAGAGGGGAGGAAACATGCCCAAGTGCCCTGGAGGTAAGGGTGAGGGTGGGGTGGGGTGAGTACTGGGGATGTCTTCAAGGAGCTCTGTCTACTCTTGTCTTCCCCTGGGTTAGAAGTGAGCCTGGGAAGTGACCTTTTGTCCCATCCTGGGGAGACATGGGGAGAGAATGGCCATGTAAGACCAGTAGGCAGGAACTAGAGGTTGTGTCTTCTTGATATCCCTGATTCTGGGAATAAGAGGGCTCAGGGAACATGCATTTCCTGTTAAGGGCCAACTGGGAATCCAAAATCCCAGGTATTAGAGATTTCACAACTCTAAAGTTAATCCTGAGAAAGAACAAACCTGGAGGTATCACAGTTACTGATTTCAAACTATATTACAAACCTATAGTAATCAAAACAGTCTGGTACTGGCATAAATACAGACACATAGATCAATGGGTCAGAATCAAGAGCCAGGAAATAAACCCTTCCATATACAGTCAACGAATATTTGACAAGGGAGCAAAGAACACTCAAAGAATAATGGGGAAAGGATGTTCTCATCAATAAATAGTATTGAGAAAGTAGGTCACATGCAGAAGAATGAAATTGGACCCCATCTTACACCACTCACAAAAATTAACTCAAGATGAATAAAGAATTAAATGTAATATCTGAAACCATAAAACTTCTAGGAGAAAATGTAAGGGGAAATCTTGTAACTGGTCTTGGCAATGACACCAAAACACTAGTAACAAAAGCAAAAAATAAACATGTGGAACTCTATCAGATTAAAAAGCTCCCCATCATCTTATTTTCATTTCAACGAATTAAAAAGGCAGCCTATGGAATGGGAGAAAGTATTTGCAAACTACATCTGACAAGGAGTTGATATCCAAAATATATAAGGAACTCATACAATTCAATAGCAACAAAACAAAACAAAAACCCCAAACAGTATGATTAAAATATGGGGAAAGGACCCGAATAGACATTTTCCCAAAGAAGACATACAAACGGCTAACGAAAAGGTAATCAACATCACTTATCATCAGGGAAATGCAAATCAAAACCACAATGAGATTATCACTTCACACCTGTTAGAATGGTTATTATCAAAAAGAGGAGAGCTAGTAAGTTGATGAGGATGTGGAGAAAAGAGAGTGGTAGAAATGCAAACTGGCAAAGCCACTATGGAAAACAGTATGGAGGGGTGCCGGGTGCTGCAGTCAGTTAAGTGTCTGACCCTTGGTTTCTGCTCAGGTGGTGATCTCAGGATCATGGTATCGAGCCCTGCATTGGACTTCACGCTCAGCACAGAGTCTGCTTGAGAGCCTCTCTCCCTCTCCCTCTGCCCTTCCCCCCCGTTGTGATCTCTCTCACTCTCTAAAATAAATAAATAAATCTTTAAAAAAAAAAAAGAAAACAGTATGATGTTCCTCAAAAATCAAACTATGATATGACCTAGTAATCTCACTTCTGGGTATATATCCAAAGGAAGTGAAATCATTATCTTGAAGAGATATCTGTACTTCCACATTCATCATATCATTATTCACAATAGCCAAGACATAGAAACAAGATAAGTGTCCATAGCTGATGGATGAATGAAAAAGGAAGATGTAGTCTATAAATGCACAATGGAATATTATTTAGCCATAAAAAGGAAATCTTACCATTCATGAGAACATGGATAAAACTTGAGGGCATTTTGGTAAGTGAAATAAGTTAAGATGTAGAAAGACCAGTATGTATGACCTTGCGTATATGTGGAATCTAAAAAAAGTGGAACTCATAGAAACAGAGAAAGAGTGGAACTCGTAGAAGCAGAGAATAGAATGCTGGTTGCCAGGAGGTGGGGGTGAGAAGAATGATGACATGTCGGTCAAGGGTATAAATTTCCAGTTAAAATATGAATAAGTCCTAGGGATCTAATGTACAACATATTAATCATAGTTAGCAATGCTGTATTGTCTATGTGACAGATGCTGATAGATTAGATCCTAAATGTTCTTGCCACCACCACCAATACAATAACAAAAAGTGACTATGTGAGGTGAAGGATGTGCTAACTAACCTTACCATGGTCATCATTTCACAATATATACTTGTATCAAATCAGCACATTGTATACCTCAAACTCACACAATGGTAGATGTTGATTCTATCTCCAGAAAGCTGGGGGAAGAAAAGAAACTCCACAGCTGAACACATTCGCCTGGGCCCCCTCCCATTCTGTAGGCCCCGAGGTCACCCACCAGCTGCTTGGGTTAGCTTCACAACAGTTTGCCCTGCTTTGGCAAAGAATAAGGGGTTTGACTCAGAGACCTGTCCTGAAAATATATATGTTAATACTTTAAGAATAAACATGTGTTCTAACTATCTTCAATAAAAAATGTCTAAAACATACCATTACTTTACCTAGTTAAAAAAAAGAACCCACAAAGAAAAGTAATCTCATCTTGGTTACTTAGGAATGTAATTATGAACAGTGGACGCATACAGTTTGCCTCACACAGTGCCATAGAGGCAAATCGAGGAGGGAGAAAGAGCACACTGTCCAGAATCAGACAGTCCTGGGTTCCAATCCTGATTCTCCCATGCATGATGTCTTCATCTACAAGATGCTGTCAATAATTCCTTGCTCTGTAAAAAGACAATATGCGCAAAGTGTGTATTATGGTGTCTAGCACATATTAGTCACTCAGTTAATGTTGGCTTCTCTTCCACCTTCTTCAATTCTCCTTGACTTGTCTTCCCTGTAATTTTCTCAGAACTGAGAGATACACAGAACTGTTCGTTAAGTTCTTATGACACTGATGTCGAATATTCCAATATTCTCCAGGTTGGGAGGTCCATGAAGAGTGAAGAGTGAAGGCCTTTCCTGCCCCCACCATCCTAATGAAAATATGGAAAAAGAATAATGACCGAGACTCTTGTGAAAGGGGCTTATATCCCACCAGATCAACCCATGTTTTCATTTAAAGGTTGGCTGAGCTCCCATTTCCAATCTCTAGATGGAGGAGTTGTGGTCTTTCTCCATTGCTCTGTTTTAAGGAAAAGGAAACTGGTGTAGAGTAGGAAGTACTTTTTATTTTAGG
Organism: Ailuropoda melanoleuca; assembly: GCF_002007445.2. Taxonomy (NCBI): domain Eukaryota; kingdom Metazoa; phylum Chordata; class Mammalia; order Carnivora; family Ursidae; genus Ailuropoda; species Ailuropoda melanoleuca. The sequence goes on from NC_048220.1 coordinate 134,665,427, forward strand.
CCACCCTTCACCTACACATATACAAAGAAACGAATAATAAAGTGAACCCATATTAGGTGCCTATTACCACCCAGGCTCTGTTTTAAGCACTTTACAAACATGAGCTCACTTAACTCCCACAGCAGCCCTATGAAGTAGGTTGCCTAGATGAGAGAAGTGACACATATCAAGAGAGTAAATCCAAAGTCACAGACCAGCAAGTGGCAGAACTAGGATGTCTGAACCCAGGATGTTCGGATCCAGAGTCTCTGAGTTGAGTTTCTGTGCCACATGTCATAACTTAATAGATATGCATCAAAATGTCATATCTATGTGTTATCATTGAGTAAAATTTGGAAAATACTTTAGATTTGACTAGTAATGATGACTTTCTAATGTACAAACTCTATATCTTAATGTAGGAATTGGTTGTAGAAAAAAACACAAAGCAATTTGCATCCAATAGTTATATTCAAGCATTTCAGAGTGCCATACTCAAGGAAGAAAGACAGTATTTCAAATTAAAAAGCTGTAATTTCAGGGATCCTGTGAGAAAAGCACACCCCCCTCCCCTTTGGACCTAGGTAAGCCGCTTATCTTTGGATTCCTGCTGCAGAGTAGGGCCCTAGGGCAGCAAGATCAAGCAAATTGCTCTGGAGAACAATGGACAGTAGGTCAAAGTAGGCCACCCTCCCATCCATATAAATTGTGACTCTAGTTTGCTTGCCTCTAGAAAGAGATTTCCTGGTTGAAAGAGAGATAAGGTAACTAAAGTTCAGACAGAGGTGACCTTCAGCAAAAAAAATTTGCCTTTAAAGCCAGATAAGTGAACTAATACAGCTGAACCTATAGGTAGGCGCCAGGGAGCATGGGGCTTCTGTTTCCATGCATCTGATTTGCGACCCAATATCTTTATGTTTAAAAGACTTCCCCTTTGATTTTTCTGCCAAAGACGTCTAAATCTACTCGAAAGCCTTGGGTTTCGTATTTGCTTTCTATGCTTAGGCTCAGACTCATATACGGAGCTCTGGAAAGTTTAGTGCTTGTGTTCAGCCCATTAAAAATCCCAACACATTAACAAAGGCAATGCTCCCATCAAGTGAAAATTTGACTTAATCTTAGTGTAAAAGATACATTATAGAGCTGACCATTCCCATAAACATATTTGAAAACCATGCAATTTCTCCTCATCCCATCCCTGGCCTTGAGCTCTGTTCCCTGCTCCTTGTTTCTGGCTCTGTTTGCTGAATGAAGTACCTCTCAGTTCCCACCCAGATCAGAGGGCCCAGGGAGGTGAGACCAGAGCCGAAGTGGAGTGCTGCTAGCATTTCATTGGTCAATGGTGACATCATGCTTTAAATATTTGACTCTGGAGATTAGAGTAATTGAAAACATGCTTCCATTCTCTAAACACCATTATAACTGTCTCTCACATCTGCAATATTTTCCACCAAGTACAATTGTCAGTGTATCCATGTTTTCCTGAATGTAGGGTTTTATTCTATCCTGTTCATATGGGAGGGCAGTGCTCAGTAACTAAGTGATTAGCTGATGTAGCCCCACCTTTTGCCGCCCAAATGCCCTTAATCTCTATTCGCTGGCTGTTGCAGGAAAACATATGCATGAGTATAAGCGTGGGCACGTGTGTGCGCTGTGTGTACGTGTGTGCACATGTACTGATGAGTCTATTAGCATAAGTGTTTCAACTTAGTTATGGAATAAAGGGTGGAATATTGGTGGAACACCTTATTTCTCTTCAAAGTAATAGAATATATCATCCCATAGCCATTTTGGATTTCATAGAGAATCTTAGACTTGGAGGAAATATGAAAGACCTTCTAGTTCAAATCTTACACGATTTTTCATGTTACAAAATGAAACTCCAAATCGTAAGCTCACAATATCTTCTTTCGCAAAGAACATGTACTTTTTGCTCATGCAATTTTACTCTCTCTCCATTTCATTAAGCTTTTAAAATCTTATCTGCATATATTATATTGTGCATGTCCTCATTTCCCCTGCTTTGACTGTTACTATATCTGGCTCCTGTTCCTATTTTAAAGGCATCGTTCTTCCTGTAGACTTTTGCTTTCTTCTCCATTGCTTATATTCTCTTTCTCTTTTAAAAAATACTATACGCCTTAATAGATCTGAATCAGAAAAACAAAAAGAACTATAAATTCTGGCCACCTTCCTCATACCAACAGCTCCATGGCAGAATATTGACTACTTCCATGACCACTGGAGGCTATCGCGAGATAATTAACGTATCATTTCATCAGGGGATTCACTAATGCCTGCATCAGCTTCAGACTCATCACTTTGCCAAGAGGCTTCACTGTCACAGGACAGTGTTTTGTTTTTTTGTCTTTTTAATTTTTTATTATGATACGTTAGGACAGTGGCTTACAAATGGAAGGTAATATAAAGCCATAGCGAGACGCCTGGGTGGCTCAGTCGGTGAAGCGTCTGCCTTCGGCTCAGGTCATGATCCCGGGGTTCTGGGATCGAGTTCCACATCGGGCTCTTTGCTCAGCAGGGAGCCTGCTTCTCCCTCTCCCGCTCCCCTTGCTTGTGCATGCTCTCTCTCTCTCTGACAAATAAATAAATAAATAAATAACTAAATAACTAAATAAATAAATAAAATCTTAAAAAAATAATACCGTTATAGTTGTTTAGAACTTTGTCCCAAAAACCCAAAGAGAAATGCTTATAATCCACTTGAGCCATATGGAGAACTTCTAAGTGGCTCTTTATCTCTAAAAGTCCAAACCCAAATCTGTGATTTCCTCAATATGTAACAAAAGGAATATCCAATGTGCATGATCCAGTGGCAAGAGGTGTGGACCCTAAATGCAGTCACAAGTGTCCTCGTAAGAGAGCAGTGGAGAGAGATTTGACAGAGAAGAAGGAAGCGATGTGACCGCCAGAGCACGACGCTACTGCAGGCTCTGAAGATGGAGGAAGGAAGGGGCCAGGACCACAATAAGGCAAGGGGTGCAGCTCTGGACGCTGGTAAAGGCAAAGACACAGATTTTTTTTTTAAAGATTTTATTTATTTATTTGACAGAAAGAGACAGCGAGAGAGGGAACACAAGCAAGGGGAGTGTGAGAGGAAGAAGCAGGCTTCCCGCGGAGCAGGGAGCCCAATGTGGGGCTTGATCCCAGGACTCTGGGACGAGGACCTGAGCTGAAGGCAGATCCTTAAAGGCTGAGCCACCCAGGTGCCCCAAAGACACAGATTTTTCCCTACAGCTTCTAGAAGGANTGGGGCTCAATCCCAGGACTCTGGGACGAGGACCTGAGCTGAGGGGATCCTTAAAGGCTGAGCCACCCAGGTGCCCCAAAGACACAGATTTTTCCCTACAGCTTCTAGAAGGAGCATGGCCCCGCTAACACCTTGATTTTGGACTAGGGACAATGGTTTTGTACTTCTCAAAAATTTTAAGAGAATAAGTGTATATTATTTTGACCATCGAGGTTGTGGTGATTTGTTACGGCAGCAATGGAAACCTAATACTCAATGTGCCTAAGTTGTAGCCAATGGGCTGAGTAGATCAGGCATGTTTTCAGGTCTGGTCTATACACACTGCCCACATGGTATCCTCAAAACTCTTTATGATGGGACAGACCAAAGCATGGCGACCATACAAGCCACACACTGAAGACAGTAGAGCTTCCCAAGCCCTCGAAAAACTATGCAGAGAAGACAGGGCCCTGCTGATCTGGGGCTTCTTGGTGGGAAATAAGCTTCCACGGTGTTAAGCTATTATTCCTTTTGGGGTTGATTTGTCACAGTGGTTGCTGTCACCCTACCTAGTACAGCTGGTGTGTGATTTCTTGTACTCTCAATATTGCTCTTTAACGAGAGACTTATTCTCTTCCTTCCTGGGCAAAGCCCATCCTGGCCCTGGCTGGATGAAACTCCGGCAACGGCTGCTCCTACCAGGCACGCATACAGAATGACGCTTCGTGTCCTCGTCCCCTCTGCTGGCACTGCTCCTGAGAAAATACACACAGAGCCTGATGGTCTGAATCCACAGCGTGGCATCCTGGAATTGTCACAGGGTGTCTACCATCTGGAGCTTCGTATTTCTCTTAGAGGGAAACAGCAAAAAGAGTAAGACCATCTACATTTATGTGTTTATCGTCTATCCACCTTCCTATCGATAGCTACTGTATAGAGGCTCATTCAGTCCTCACACTGAATACATGGATGGACAGACAGGTGATACATACGTACATAAACATACAGGTGTGTGTGTGCATGTGTGTGTGCGTGTATTCTTAGAACAGTGTCTAGAACCCTGGGTTGCATAAGTATTGTCATGATTATGATATAGACAAAGGAAGTGCCAAGTGCTATGAAATTGCTTAGCTGGAGAATATCATTGTATCGAAGGGCTGCAAAGTGTCTCACACAGTAAATCAGGTTTCAAGCTGCTAGCTGAAGATTGGCTAGAAGGTGGGCAGTCTGGAGTGAGGGGAGGCTGATGGAGGTGTGACATGAAACATGCATCGTCTGGGAAGCGGGAAGGCAGAGTGTGGCGTTTTAGAGCAAGAAGTTCACCGGCAAGAGCCACGTGTGAAGGAAGGAGAAGCCAGAGCTGAAGCTGGAGAGGAGAGCAAGGGCGGAGGGTAGGACAGAACCACATGGCGTTTCCTTGTGCGGTTTCCAGTCACTAACACTGGTAAGTAGCATAAAAGTGATTTTGTTTGGGGGGCGCCTGGGTGGCTCAGATAGTTAAGCGTCTGCCTTTGGCTTCGGTCATGATCTCAGGGTCTTGGGATCAAAACCCTCGTCTGGCTCCCAGTTCAGCGGGGAGTCTGCTTCTCCCTCTCCCTCTGCCTCTCCTTTCTGCCTGTGCTTTCTCTGTCTCACTCTCAAATGAATACATAAAATCTTAAAAAAAAAAAAAAGCGATTTTGTTTGTAACATCACAGTAATTGATAAACCAGTATCTTCGGAACTTCATGTGGAACAATGTGTATGTTATTTTAGAGAAACTTGAGTGGATTCAAATGAACTTAATTTGCCTTTCCGGATTTGTTTCCAGTATTTATAAATTAAGCATAATAAACTATAAGTTACTGGGGAAAAAAGAGAACGAAACCAGCCCCGTGGGCATGTCACTTCCCCACCAGCTCCTGAGGCTGAGGGAGGACCCGCCCTCCCCATCCAGCAGGTTAGCTCGGTTGCTGCCAGACTGCCCTGGGCCAGGAGATACCTGTCCATGACACCCACCCTGCCGAGAGCAAGACTTCAGCTCATGCCAATTTACTGGGCCTTGGGCCTCCTCTGTCTTCAACAGCTCCTGAAGGGTCAGTGTGTGGAACTCATCTTTCCGTGAAGGGAGCCAACCCGAGCTTAGAACCCGGGGCTGTGAAGGGCAGAAGTCACTTGCTGGCACTTCACTGGTTCTGAAAGTCAGCTGAGATGCCCCATCCTGTTATACAGAGAAGCATCTGAGAGGCTGGCCTTGCCGTTTCCAAAGGCAGCTGAATCACCTCCCGCAGGCTTTTGGCAAGTGCCCGCGTAGACGTGGCAGTCACAGCCCGCCCTGCATCTTCGCTGCTGTGTGTTTCCAGCCAGACACTGCGAGCATCAGGTGTTCCCTGAGTATGGGGAGCCCATGCTCCAGCTCAGAAAAATCAATGCTTTCGATTTTCATAGCATCCCCACTGTGTAATCTTGTCTGTTCAGCCCATCATTCTGGGTAGTTTGATTTTTCTCAAACATACCTGGAGCTGTTTTCCCCTTTTTTCTTTGAGAAAAGTTACTGAACTTTTATTGAGACCTTCGTAGGATTTTCTTTTCTGAAAAAGAAGAAAAATGCAATAAACATTATTTGCCCAGGGTTGGCATTTGCAACGCAAAGATGACCTATAAGATTTAGGTTTTTTTTTTAAATAATTTACATAAAAACACTTTGTAATTGTCAAAGTGGTTTTGCAAATATTTATTGTTATTCTATTGCTCTCATTATGGCTATTCATCGCTCCTTCCCCAGTCTGTGGAACATGCAATTAATAAGATGTGAAATGATTTTGACTCACAGAAGCCAACCTGGACTGCCCAGTGTTGAAGGAAAAGAAACACTGTGTTTGAAGTTTCTGTGTTTGAAGAGGTGGGCGGCCTACCCCTTAAAATGATAGATGTCGGTGGAGATTACATAGCTTAAAAAAATTGCTTTCAGAATCTGAAGGAGGAGAAGATAATTAAAAGTTAAGGCCCCTGTTCGGGTTACAGGATAACATCAGTAATAAACTTATTCGTGGAAGGCTTTTTATAATTACCATGCATCTGCTTTGGAATGAGCTAGAACATATCACATTACTAAATACTAATTGTCACTGACGTGGATATCCTTGATTACCTCTGCTGGTTTGAATTGGTGGTAACCAAGCAAATGAGAAAGGAGGTGGAGATGATCAATGGAGCTACTAGGAGCTGAAGTCTTGGCTTTAAGAGATATTTCATAATCTCCTCCTTAGTGTAAGAGATCCTTTATTTCTCCCTGGAGTTTTGGGGATATTGGTTACAGAATAATTTCTAATAATTTTCAAGAGGCACCAAGACCAAGACAGAACTCATTTTGTTCTTAAGAATTACAATGCAATTATTTTATGTAATCAGATATTACATTTGGCTGGAAAACTTCAAGATACAAGTTTCCATTTCCTGGCATTCAGCATCTGTGCCCAGTGTTTGCCATCCGGGCGCAGAGGCTCAAAGCGCCACACACCTGTGTACCACTCAGGGGGAGGACTTTGATTTGGCCTTGGCTTTATAACCTGAACTGAGAGCTGATCCTGCCTCTGCAAAGTCATTCAGCCACTCTCGGTCCTCGGTGGGGTCAAAATTGTACAGTTGATGCTGTTTAAACCCAGGGATCTCGGCTCTGCCCCCAACTCCCCATAATACCCTCATCTGAGTCCACATAAGCCAAGAATGGTGTCCACTCAGGTTTTTGGCAGTGGGGTAGTGCTAGGGACTGAATTGGTGTTGAAGCCCTGAATTGACATGTTGAAGCCCTAATGGGAACTTTGGAAGTGATTAATTTTAGATAAAATCATGAGGCTGGTACCCCCATGATGGAATGAATGTCCTTATAAGAAGAAGAGAGTATAGTTTGCCCACGCTCGCCCTCTCTCTCTGGTTGTGAGGACACGGCAAGAGTTACCATCTGCGAGCCAGGAAGCAGGCTCTCACCAGACATTGAATCAGCCAGCACCTTGATCTTGGACCTCCCAGCTTCCAGAACCATAAGAAATTAAAGTTCACTGTTCAAGTTACCCCATCGATGTCATTTGTTATAGCAGCTTGAACTGACGGAGACAGATGAGGAGGAATTGTAGCAAGTGTCTGCTGGATAGTAAACATTCCAGGCTCTGTGGGCCATCTGCCTACAATAAGACCTTGACTACAACCCACCATCAGGGGAACACCTAGTGCTGAGGATGAAGGGGAAGTGAGAGGGAGGTTGGTCTGGGTCTCCTACCGTATGCCTCTCTTTTATATGTGAGAAGGAAATACGCTTCTAGCTCATTGAAGCCATCGATACACTGTGAGTTTCAGGTTGCTTGTCCCCTAACCTATTTCTCACTAAATCACACGTCCAGATTGTAACTCACATTATTTTGAGTAGCCCTAGTCTTCTATGTTATCCCACTTTAATTTTCATTCGCTCAGGATGGAGAAGAAAGGCGGGCACAACATGCTGTTTCCCAGCGGAATGAAGAGAATAGAACTAGAAATGGTACTGGTGGAATTAGAGCAAGATCGGTGCCCCATGCAAATCACAGGGGGCTGGAGGGTCCATGTCTCCTACCCCAGCTCTGCCACAGACCATACCATCCACTGGTCCTCAGTGGATCACCTAACAGTCAGCATTTTTTGTTGCAGGAAACTGAAAAACAAAACCAAAAACAACACACAAACACAACCTTTGGCGGATTTAAGCAGACAAATATTGTATTGAGAAGACATAGGGAAACTCTTAAGACATAAGGCCATAATAACCAGGAAGGCCATTGAAAAAGGTCTGCTCGGGAACATGGGATACTGGCAGCATCCAGGGCCATGCCAAACCATTGGACAATACCAGCCAGGAGAGGACATGACTGCTACCTTCAGAACTGAACAAGAATGCCACTATCGTAGCATTGAGTCTGGAGTTCCTGAAGACATGGCTGCCACCACCTATCACTGGAATGGATTCTTCTTGCTTTTTCATACCCTAAGCTCCCAATTCAGAATATGGGAGAAGTACAAGACAGGCTAATAGTGTAGAAGTCTAGGGCTTTGGACATCTATAGTGAGAATCAAGCTTTGTCTACCACTGAGACTTGTGAACTGAGGAATCCTCCATTTGTAAGAGGGTTTTGGATGCCCAATAGCCAGAGACAGAGAGAGAGACACAGAGGGAGAGGGAGAGAGACAGAGAGACTGTCTACAACAGGACTCCACTTGCTCTTCTGAGAATGTAACAGGTTGAATGACATGAATTGAAGTTGTTTATTATTATTGTTATTATTATTATTTTTCAATTAGCCAACATATAGCACATCATTAGTTTTTGATGTAGTGTTCAATGATTCATTATTGCATATAACACCCAGTGCTCATCACAACACGTGCCCTCTTTAAGATGCCCATCAGGTGGTTACCCCATTCCCCTCCCCCCAAACACCCTCCCTTCTGTAACCCTCAGTTTATTTCCCAGAGTCCAGAGTCTCTCATGGTTTGTCTCCCTCTCTGATTTCTTCCCATTTGAAGTCATTTTAACTTCTCAAGTGTTCTGATTCTAGAAAAGTAACACCTAGATGCTTATGCCTGTTATGAATATGCTTCTTGTCACTTAAAAAACATGGGAGGAAGCAGCACACAAAATTTCTGCTTTCTGAGCTGCTTGGGCCTCACTACAAGTCTTGAGGCAAATAGGTTTCCCCTTACATGCTAACTTCTTTGGTAGTTTTCAAAACTGTTATGCAAAATATTTCAGAGAATGACCCTATATTCAACAGGAAAGAGAGTTGGGGTCAATCAGCATGGACTACACAGGGGCAGAAGCGGGGAGGGATCACAGTTGCGTGACCTACCTACCACTTCCAAGTTAAACTCGGAAATATTAGGGGCCTTTGCATACAGATGTCCTTTCTCCCCAGAGGGGGAGCTGTGAATGGGAATCCATCTCTCTTAGATGATTAATTTTATGGGTCAGGTTGACTAGGCCACTGTGTGTCCAGACATGTGGTCACACATTATTCTGGTGTGTCTGAGAGGATTTTTTTTTTTAAAGATTTTATTTATTTATTCGACAGAGATAGAGACAGCCAGCGAGCGAGGGAACACAAGCAGGGGGAGTGGGAGAGGAAGAAGCAGGCTCCCAGCAGAGGAGCCTGATGTGGGGCTCGATCCCAGAATGCCAGGATCACGCCCTGAGCCAAAGGCAGACGCTTAACCACTGTGCCACCCAGGCGCCCCGAGAGGATGTTTTTGGGTGAGATTAACATTTGAATCAGTAAACTGAGTAAAGCATATCGCCCTACTTAATGTACGTGGCCCTCATCCACTCAACTGAAGACCTGAATAGAACAAAAAGATTGAGGAAGAGGGAATTTCACTTTTCTGACTGTTGAGCTGGCACATTGACCTTCTCATGCCCTTGGACTAGAACTTAGGAGGTAGGCTCTTCTAGATCTCAGGCCTTCAGACTGACTCAGACTGGAGCCACACCACTGCCCTCCTGGGTGTCTAGCTTGGGACTCCAGACTGGGACTTCTTGGCCTCCATGGTCACGTAAGCTAATTTCTCATAATAAATATTCTTCATATACAGATATCTCCTAACAGTTTTCCCTCTCTGGGGAACCCTAAGATATGGGACTATGCTCAGCTGGGACAGAGGGTCAGTGCTGGGCCAGATCAATTCCCCCTCCCCTGCCGCCACCGCCCTCATTCTGTAGCCAGCATGGTGACCATGGGCCTCCGGATCACTAGTCATCAGCCACCAGTGTAACCACTTGTGCAGACTCTGCTCCAGTGGCCTTAAGCGACCTTACCGGAACCAGTGCGGAAGACCTCGGGTGACAGGGTAGGCCTACTTCTCCTGCACTTGAGGGGTTCTCTCCCTGAAACACAGGGCCTGGAGTGATGCCTCTCCAATGTGGATTTCAGAACAAAAATGACTACTGAGAAGGTGGAATGCTAAAAAAGCAGATCCAAGAAAAAGCCTGAAATTTAGGGCCCAGAAAAATTTGGAGGCTTTCCATGCGAATTCTTTCCCGTTGGTGGATTCTGTATTTTCTTCCAATGCATCTGCTTCACTTGCTTCTGTATTTGCAGACCCTCTAGGCTGCAACTCTCTTGGCTTACCCGAATGGTAGGTGCACCAACGCTAAAGAGGACTGTGACCTTCTAGGGTTTGGCACACGGATCATTTGTTCGTATTTAGCGAAATACTCACTAGGACTCTGAGTTTGGACTGTGGCACTTGCTTGCAGGTGAAAAGTGGGACTCTGGTGACAAAGAAAGTGGAAGCTTCAATTATTTACACTCCTTACTTTATAGGGCACCTTGCTAATGAAGTAGGTCTTAGATAGATTCCATCTATTAAGGTAGATTAGAAGTACCTTATGTTAAATTGATTCTATTCTTCTCTCTCTTTTTCCTTCTGGTGCTCCCATCATGCATATGTTACACCTTTTGGAGTTGTCCATAGTCCTTGGACTTTCTGGTCTGGTTTTGTTTGTTTGTTTGTTTTTGGTTTTGTTTTTTCGGTCTTTGTTCTCTTTGCTTTTTGTGTTTTGAGGATCTACTGCTGTTTTCTCCAGCTCAGAAATTCTTTCCTTGGTCATGTCCAGTCTACCAAGAAAGCCAGCAAAGGCATTCTCCATTTTTGCTTCCATGTTTTTTATCTTTAGCATTTGTTTTTTGTTCTTTCTGGGGCTTTCTATCTCCCTGCTTACATTGCCCATCTGTTCTTACATTGTGTCTACTTTACCTTTTAGAACCCTTAGCACATGAATCATAGTTGTTTGAAATTCTCATCCTGATACTTCCAACATCCCTGCCTTGTCTGGTTCTGATGCTTGCGCTGCACCTTCAGACTGTGGGGCTTCTTCCCCCTCCTTTGGTATGCTCTGCAATTTTTTCTTACAGAATTTATTATTTTCTGATAGCTGGATATGAGGTACTAGGTGTAAAGGAAACTGTTGTAAATAGGCCTTTCATCACATGGTGGTGAGGTGTGGGGGAGCGGCAGTGTTCTGTCTGGGATTAGGTCTCAGTGAGCCTGCACTTCTGGACTGTGAACCTCACAAGTGGCTCTCAGGTTTTTTCTTCCCTCCAAATGTGGGACAGGAGAGCTAGAGTGGACTGGGGTTAGGTATTTCCCTTTCCCAGGTCAGTTAAGCTCTGATAACACCCCAGCAGTTTAGGCTCTGGTTCATTAGTCTCCCCTGAAGGCAGGCCCTGTGAAGATCAGAGTGCCCTGGCCTGTTTCAAAATGGTTCCTCTTTCCATGTCTCCACTGGAAACCCGAGACGCTTTGTTTGGTATGGGAATTTAGTCCAGCTCCTGGAGGCAAATCCTTCAGTATCATTGGGGCCCCCTAAGACTGGGTCCCCTGAAGTTTTAAACTCTCAGAGTTGTCCACACTGAAGCTCCAATGATTCTTCAATATGGTGAAGTTTTCTGTCCCCAACACTAGTTGCCGTGGTGGCTTACACTCGTGAGGCTCTGTCTAGTACACCTTAGCTCCCCATGTTCACCTGCCTGTTCCTCCCATCTCAGAGCCAGTGGTGTCTCTGTGTCCTCCCCTCTCTTATAGATCCAAGAAAAGTTATTGATTTTTCAGTCTTTTTAGCTTGTCACCCATTGTTAGAACGTAGGGGCCGCTTCCAAGCTCATCACAGGGGGAACCTGGAAACCGCAAGTCTTAAACTCTGGCTGTGACTCAATTATGAACGAGTTAGAGAAACATACCGTGAGTCTGAAAAGATCTGAGAAGAGGTGGCTTTGGGGAAAGCTAGATTCCTCCATTTTTTTTTTTAAATTCAGAAATTAGTCTTTTAAAAAGACTTTGTTAGAAAGTATTTCAGACTCATCACGAAGAATAGAGAACATAGTAAACAATTGCATTATCAGTTATCTAAGAAGTAAAAGATGAGCTCCAATGCTTCTGTAACTAAAGCACTCATACTAGGCTACAGAAAGTCATCTCCATTTCTAATCTATTCGCATGATCTAGAACCCACAAATGCAAAGGCCAGTGCAAGCACTTGAACCATGTAAGAAGTCACCTCTCCTTACTGGCCCTGATTGGCCTTTGGCTGTTTCTTAGTCACATCAGCCCTCTGAAGATGACAACCGTCCTCTATAAAGGGATTTCAAAGAACTGCATGACAGTCTCTGGAGGCCATTTTAATGATGAGGTAAGAGAGTTTGCTCCAAGCAAAATCATTGGAATCGGTGCATAAATTCCCAAGATGGTAACACTGAGGTGATGATGGTCACTTGACTATATAAATCCTTGAATGGCCCAGAACATCTGTCACATCATTTAATAGTCCGGATTAGTTTCCAAAGTCTTAATGGAATTTTCACAGTAAGATTTGTAACTCTTACTTCTAGGAAGCTGTTTTTCATGTCAACCTTAAACCTCTCCTACAATTCAGCTGATTACATTTTGCTGGGCTCTGAATCATGATAACAATAGTTACTACTTGGGCCTCACAATAGCTCTCTGCCTATGAGGTGGGTGCTAATACAGCCCCGGTTTACAGGTGACCAACATCACATTTGATGAGATTAAGTACTTTGTCCAGAGTCACACAGCAAGGATGGAGGAGAGCTGGAATTCACACCCACTCAGATTCTGGAGCCCTTAGACATGGCTCTTCAGGTCCCCACTGGAGGAGATGGCCTCTCAGACACAGGAGCTTATCTTCCCTAGGGATGGAAATGGACACAGCTTTCCCCAATACATAAAAGGAACTCATCTTGGGGTGGATTGCTTTATTTTGAATCCCCTCAGGTTTTGTAGAATCAATAAAAGCGAGGGGCCCAGTGTGGAGCTGAACACAGGACATGTGTCACGTATCCATAGTGAGCTCTTATCTCCAAACAGGGTTTCACTAGAGAAGCTTAACTCCATATCCTTGGAAGTAGATGGACATGGCTCCTTTCCATTAGTTGCTAGGTGACTCACTGCACCAGCCAGAATCATAGATGCAAGGCAGAACATAAGAAGGAGGCCAAGAAATAGTCCTCTCCTTAAAACTCCAAAGAACCCATTTTCAGCATGTGTCTAGGCCCTTGGGCGACACGATCATAATAATTTATGCCACCTCCATCCAGAAGGAAAAAGAGAAGGTTCTCCTTTTTAAATCTTGGGAGTATAGCCATACACTACATTCAGTGCCTCGGTTTTCTGCCACCAATATTTAGAATCCATCCTGTGACATACAAATATACATTTATAAATTGCTGAGAAAATCTCAAGGGGCAAATTAGACAAAGGTGAACAACAAATGGAGCCTTAGTTTGTTGTGGATTCCACCCAACATATTAATCTCCCCACCACCACCCTAAATAGCCCTTTGTTTCTTGGGAAAATGTACATGCCACCCACCACCCCAGTTTCAAATCAAAACTACCTTTTCCAACAATCACTTGACAACTTCTCTCCTTTAACAACTTATTTAAATATCTTGTCTTTCTGGGCAGTTGTGTCATGGCAAATGTTTTTCCAAAAGCTTCTCGATCCCCTACTAATTTTAACAAAACTTCCTCTGGACAGCTGAAGTTTTTGTTCTACCTCAGTTCTATTGGAAAAGTTCTAAATATTGGCTGTGATTTTTCACTGTCCTGTAGAATTACATTAAAGATTGGCCATGGCCGAGTGATAGGGCGGCCTTCCTCTGTCTTTGACTTTAGTCTGGGCCACATGACTTTCATTGGCTATAGTAGTTTCTATTGCTGTCATAATAAATTGCCACAAATATACTGGCTTAAAACACTTCCATTTATTATCTCACAGTTTCTGTAGCTCAGAAGTCTCGTGGACTCAAAACTGGTTTCTTCCGCTTAGGGTCTCTCAAGGCCTAAGTCCAGGTTACAGACGGGCTGGACTCTTTAATGAAAGTTCTAGGGATGTGTCTGCTTCCAACCTCATTCAAATTGTTGGTCAAATTCAGTTCCTTGTGCAGGAAGGAGACCCCCCTTTCCTTGCTGGCTGTCAGTGGGGACCAGTCTTTGCTTCTATAGGCTGTCTGCATTGCTTCTTGAGCTGTCTTCCTCCAGCTTGAGCACATGGCCTCCTCCAGCAAGGGTGGGTTGAATTTCTCTCATGCTTTGATTCCCTCCATCTTTTGCTTCTGCAGCATCTCTCTTACTCCAGCTAGAGAACGTTCTCTGCTTTTAAGGACTCAAGCAATTAGGTTGGGTCCATATAGATAATCTTATAATACAGATAAGTCCCTATTTTAAGAATCATAATCTTAATTACATCTATAAAGTCCCTTTTGCTATATAATGTAATATATTCACAGGTTCCAGCGATTAGGACATGAGCATCTTTGGGGACCATTCTAATCACCATGTTAGTCAGCAGGATGTTAGCAGAGGAGAGGCAAGTGGAGACTTGAAATGTACATGCAAGAATGGCCTTGATCTCTGTTTCCTTCATCACTATGGGAATAACCCATGTAGCTGATGGCTCTTCTGTCTGAACAGAGTTGGAAGAGCTCTGAGCCGACACATAGTGAGGATCCAAGCTCAGCCCAACCTGTAGCCTGAAGCAGAGCCACCAAGTTAATTCCAGCCTGGATTGGTCCCTTTGCAGTCCTGTTACCGTGAGAATAAATGCTTATTCTCATCTGCCAGAGTTCAAGGGAGATTTTCCCATGTAGAATTATTGTGGCAATTGCTCATTGATACAGCAACTAACCTTAAAACGTAAAACCACTTTTTTCCTTTTTTTCTTTTCTAGAACCAATCTAAGTTTTATTTCAGAATCTGTCCCAACCCTATTTCACCCTAGAATCTGAGCTTTTTAACTATAAAAAGGCTCTGGTCAAGGACAGAAAAGTTGGCCTAGAATTCTGGCTCATGTGATCTTAGACAAGTCATTTGCTCTCTATGATCTTGAGTTCTTCCTACATAAATCAAGAAAACAAATCCAAACTTATAGAATTATAGCAAAAATTGAATAAAATAATAAATTATTTCATTCAGCTGTTCTTTGGTGTATTCACGAAGGTAAAACTTACTGAGTTCCTACTACGAGCCAGGCATTATGTTAAGGATCAAGGAATTAAAGATTAATGAAGATAAATTTCTTATTTTTAAGAAGTCTACATCTCAATGAGGAAAGCATTTTGAAATGCTAGAGCAGTGTACAAATTCAAAGCACTGCTGTTATATTTCCTCTTCTTTTTCTTATCCCTTCCCATTAGGCATGTACTGCCTTTCCGTATTTCCTGTCCTATTTTTCTCTAACCTGTCAACCAATTGTTGGCTCATTTTAAAAATTAACATCCCTCAAATTCCACCTTCACATTCTTTACCTGAAATAAAAGGTAGTTACATGTATGCATTGGGGAAAAAGTATTTCACTTCAGGGAGACCCAAATCCACTAAGCCCTACAGGCAAAGATAGGAGATTTTCAGTTGAAAAGGATTAACCTTTCTTAGATCTATTGAAAATCCTCTCATATATTTTCTTCACTCATAAGGATGCACCTCGGGGCACACATGCATCAGTACAAAACCCAACAACAACACAAATGAATTACATGCAATTCTAAATAAAAGATTATAGTGGAAATTGTCTGTATTTGTTGCTGTAGTCCTCGGAAGCCTCATCTAAGTATTCGTCTTTCCTTCAGGATTGGAGCATTTCTATAAATTCCTATGGTCCTTAATAGTTCTCTTCTTCAGACATGATCATTATTCAAAGTGTAACCCAATAGAATATTTTTGGAACATTGCATTACTGTCATTCACTATGCTATTTTAGCTCTGGTTTGCTTCCCTGCTTTTTTCTATCTCCTTTTCCCCTGTACTATGCCTCTGGACCAGAGCAAATGTTCCTTTTGTTGGACTGCCCCTAATAGTCAAAACTAATGCTAAGTGTGCGTAGCTTGACCTGTTCTGCAACTGGCAGTCTAAATGACAGAACATTGGCATAGAAAATCACTTCAGGGACACATCAACATCCCAACAAGAACCGCGAGGAGGGCTGCTGCACCGTGATAAACTTCCCTTTTCCTCCAATGCCAAAATCGGCAATGCCTCCACGGAGCCATCTTAACCTTTTCTTGAGAAAGGCCTCTGGTCCAAGCCCAAAGATCACTCAAGAGCCACTTGATGGTAACTCATTCTACATTGTTCTCAAAGACTTTCTTACTGTGAAGATAGTTCACATAGAATGAATGATTGAATGGTAAAGGCACTCAGGATTATCATGCTTCCAAAGGAGACAGCCAACAGCGTGGAATTTGCAACCATACTCCCTTAAGGGACAGATCGGTCACTGGTCAACTGCAGTGTGTTTGTGTCATTCTGGCCATCACTTGTGACATATTAGCCAGCATTTGGGTGTGGGGGCCAGAGAAGATATGACATATCCTGGGAATGGGAGATGCCGTCTTCTGGTGCTGGCCTTGGGGGAGGTGTGGTGAGACATCTCAGAGAAGCTTATCAATGGGATTAGTCCTAAGCGCCCTGAGTCAGAAAAGGAGACACCCCTTGTGCAAGGCAATGAAAACACAGGTCAGAATCTGGAGGGATAGGTAAACAAACAAAAAACAACACAGAAGGAAGGCTGCATGATGTCAGAGGTTAGGGGCAAGACACAGAGAAAGCAGTGCCTGAAAGAAATGCGAGTTTAAAATATGGTGGGTTAGAGAAATCCTGGTCTCCTACGCTTCCATCTGCCCTGAAGCTTAGCGTACAGTGTCCTCATCTGGTCAAGAGTAGAGGTCTTGAATTGGTAGGCTGCAAACATATTCCATGTTGAAATTCTGTAACTTAAACAGTGAGTTCAATAAAAGTAAGTCTCCTTCAGCTTCCTCCTCCCCCCCCCCACAGTGCGTGATAAAACTTCTGAGGATTGACTTGTCTGTCAATGCCTTAAAACATTGTGGTTAAAAGAGACCCAGAGGGCATTTGGATTATTCTCTTGCCTTTAGGCAGATTCTCTAAACCACCCAAGATTGCTCTTGATGTTAATATGAAACTATTATTACACAAGTCAAACCAAAGGAGGCCCTAATAGACCTGGGGTCAGGGCCTTATCCCCTCTTGAGAGGGGGTTACAAGCAAGCCGTGGGTCTTGTATATTTAATTTAACCATATTGATTATCATGGTAGGCTTTCCAAGATGGACAACATCACCTGTTCTTACCTTTATTTTCCACTAGGCATTCCAATGTTTGGTACATAGTAGGTGTCCCAGAAATGTTTGTGGCATAGATGATAGACTCAGTTCTAGATTCTAGGCATTTTCAGAGCTGATGAGGTCTGTTAAGAATTATAATAAGACTAGACAATACGAGGCATGAAAATCCTCACTGTTCAGGTTCCACCACTGAAAAATGAAATTCAGTTTGATGCTTATTAGGGAATGTGGATTGCATTTCAAAACTATCACATGGATGTAAGTAATGGTTAATAAGCAGGTGGGAAAGAATGGAGAAAAACCTTGATCAAATCAAGCCTACTTTGAATAATGACCATTAGCAAATTGTGTCTCTGACAATGAATTCATAAAAATACTACATGACCTAGTGCAGAATGGAGATGGGACCCAAGGAAACTGGCTTATATGGACTGAGTTAGTTTTCAGATGCCGAGTAACCTAGTGCCTCAGGCTGGGAAAGAGGAGGCTAACGTGAGCTGCACTGGGGCTTTATAAATTTTGTTTCCCAGTTTTATTGAAATATAACTGACAGATGTCATTGTGTAAGTTTAAGGTGTACAAAATAATGGTTGGTTGTGAAATGATTACCCCAATAAATTCAGTTAATGATCAACACCTCATGCAATTACATTGGTTTTTTTCCTGTTATAAGAACTTTTAAGATTTATTCTCTAAGCAACTTTCAAATATACAATACAGTATTGATAACTATAGTCACCATACTGAACAGTACATTCCCAGAACTCATTTATTTATAACTGGAAGTTTGTACCTTTCCACCACCTTTGCCCATTCCCTCCGTCCACCATGCCCCCACTTCCAGCAACCAGCAATCCGTTCTCCGTTTCTATGAGTGTGGTTTTTTTAGATTTCACATGTAAATGAAATGCAGTATTTGCCTTTCTCTGCCTTATTTCACTTAGCATAATGTCCTCAAGATTCATCCATATTATTGCAAATGGCAGAATTTCCTTCTTTTTTATGGCTAACAAATACCCAATTGCATATATACACCACTTTTCTTTAACCATTTATCTGTTGATGGGCACTTAGGCTAGTCCTATGTCCTGGCTATTATGAACAATGCTGCGATGAACATAGGAGTGCGTATATCTCTTTGAGATAGTGACTTCATTTCCTTTGTATGTATACCCAGGAGTGGAATGGCTGGATCATATTTATATGATCTATATTTAATTTCTAATTTAAGTTCTATATTTAATTTCTGAGGAACTTCCTTATTGTTTTCCATAGTGGCTGCACCAACTTACATTCCCAGCAACCACGCATAAGAATTCCCTGCTTTTTCAAATCCTCGCCAGACCTGTCTTTTGTCTTTTTCTAAAAGGTTTGAGGTGATATCTTATTGTTGTGATTTTGATTCGCATTTCCCTGATGATTGGTGTTGTCGAGCGCATTTTCCTGAACCTGTTGGCCATTAGAATATCTCCTTTGGGAAACTGTCTATTCAGGTCTTTTATTGAATTATTTTGTTTTGTTTTGTTATTGAATTGCATGAGTTACTTAATGTATTTTGATATTAACCCTTATCAGACTTGTGGTCTGCAAATAGTTTCTCCCATTCCATAAGTTGCCTTTTCATTTTGTTAATGGTTTCTTCTGCTATGCAGAACTTTTTAGTTTTATGTGGTCCCATTTATTTATTTTTGCTTTCTTCCTTATGGTTTAGGTATCATGGCCATGAAATCATTGCCAAGACCAACATCAAGGGGATTTTCCTTGGCTTTCTTCTAGGAGTTTTATGGATTTTAGACTTAAGTCTCGGATCCATTTTGAGTGGACTTTTGTGAAGAGTTGGGCTTTTGACTTGCAGTGAGGGACCTTTCCCCAAAGTCAGGACATCTTTAGCTGCTGTATAGTCAGGGTGCACGTGGCCATACAGAACACTGACTGACCCACACACAAGTGTTTCTGTGCGAATTAGAAACAGGTGCCACTTTTCATGGATGCAGCCCAGTGATGGGCTACATAATCTGGCAAGAGCACACAAGCTGTACTTCGATTCCCACTCTCCTCCTTGGCTGGCTACCTTGCACAGGACTGACAGGACTGACCCTGCATGCCTGAGTGTGGCAACACTGATGATGGACTGGGGCTTCCCAGGGTTCAGCCTGAGAGGCCAAGGTGGTGGAGAAAGAAGAGGATGCTTTCTGGTCTTTCATTTCTTGTGTTGTCCTGGATACAAGAGCAAAATCTGAGCTCATTTTACTAGATTGGAATTACTTAATGGGAATGCCTTAGATTTTTAAGGCTCTCTTTAGGTTTCTCTAAATCTTCCAAAATTTAGATAGCTTTTGTAAGCATGTGAATGTAGGAATTTTTCTATAAAAAGATTTCATATCTTTCACCAGTCTCAAAGGGATCTATAACCCCCAAACTCTGAAATTACTAGTCCAAGTATCCATTGCAATTTAAGGATTAAACCATTGGACACAAAAGAGTGGGAAAAAAGCATCTGATAAGAACTTGTTCTTTATTTCACTTTGATTGGCACTGTCCGGTGAATATGATATAAACATATAATATTTTGTGAACAGCTACCCATTAGGGGAAACTTATTCTTACCTGCTTTGTACAACCTTGGGAAGTAACTCTTGGACACTCTGATGAACAAGTTATTAAATCAATAGATCTGAAAGTCTTCTAAACAGAACAAAAGCCCTTCAAATATGCAATCTTGCAGAAAAGCTGCCAAAGACCATATGTCCTGGGCAGGCAAAAGGAAGCCTGCCTCAGTGGTTAGAACCTCTTGTTTAGGGTCAAGTTTAATGTCTCTGCCGTTAACTAACTGGGAGTTGAGGGGGGAATTTAGGCAACTTATCCAATTTCTCATATGCAAAATAGAGCTAATTAAGAGAACTAGCCATCACACAGGATTGCTTTAAGGGAAAGATGCAACAATACATGGGATGTACTCTATATAATCCTTGACACATAATAAGAACTCTATGAAGGTGAGCTGTTTGATATTTATGTTTTTATTGTTGGAAAAATTGACCTATCAGAAGCAGATCGAGGGCTTTAAAGATTTTGGTGGCATTTTCTTTTCTGCTGCTCTCCTTTCTGTTGCTGATCTCATTCTACTATGTAATTTTAGAAAGAAATGCCCAGATTTCTAAGATAAGATATATATCCCCCCGTTACACCTTGGAGATCTGTTAAAATAGATTTAACCTTTAAATAATTTAACAGCTATTAACAATGTACAGTGAATGGGATTTAGAAGATCAGACTTTGACAAATGGGTGGGAAGAGTAAAGATGAGTTGGCAGAAGGTATATATCCATTGGGTGAAATGTCGCACAAAGATTAAAAGCAATTTTATTTCTCTTGAATTTGGGTTTAAGGCCAATCTTGAACTTTTTATTCATTTGGAGGTCATTTTGGATTTAGAAAGGGGTAGTTTTGGTACACAGGTCTAAATGTTCAGAGAACATGATGCCTGGCTCAGTCCCAAAACTCCCTTTAGACCCCAACTGACTCTCTTGTGTGGACAATGCCCTTTCAATGTCCAGGACATTCTTAAGCCTATTTTCCTAGTCATCTCCCTAGTGATAGTCAAAAATCACATCTAAGATAATTAAGAATATACATACCTGTTTGGAAATCTATAAAACCAAAAATGGAAGTATGTCAGAAAACACATGGGGGTGGGTAAAGGGGGAGAGTAATGAAATTATTATTATTTGAGCATACCATAAGTAGCTTGATCAGATGGAGGAAATGGAAGATGTTTCATAGTCACTAAACTGGGCGGTGGCAGATTCTTTTGAGGGAATTCAATCCCATGACTATCTGCCTGAGTATCATTGGGCTGAAAGTAGAATGTCTGATACATTCTTAATCAGCTTTTCTAACAAGTTGGTTTTCCCCAAGAGAGAAGAAATAAATAGAAGAATTGGTCCTATAGCATCAGTTCTGATGAACAAGGAAGATTTAATTGCCGAGGAAGAAGTTAAAGATATCATTGAAGAACATGTCTATATTGCTTTGGAATTTTTTTGATAGCTTAGGAAGAAAAGACTTACCAAATGTCAAATCTAGATTTAAGAAAATGGATAATTGCATGTTATGAAAATTGGGTGGGGAAAGAGCTCAAGAGGGTTGAGCAATTCCTAAAACTCAAATTCTGAGTATGTAGCCCCAAAACAGAAGGAAATGAAAGGAAGCAAGATTATATTCTCAAGAACTGGGAATTGAGCCAATGAGAATAAAACCCTTGCCATAAACTGAATGTTTGTGCCCCCCCCCCCAACTTCCACTAATTCGTAGGCCGAAATCTAATCCCCAGTGTGATGGTATTTGAAGGTGGAGCCTTTGTGAGGCTCTTAAGTCATGATGGTAGAGTCCTCAGGAATGGGATTAATGCCCCTGTAAAGGAGGCTCCAGAGATGTCCCTTGCCCCTTCTGCCACGGGAGCACATAGCCAGAGGATGGCTTGTATGAATCAGGAAGCAGGGCCTCACCAGACACCAGATCTGTGGTGCTTTGATCTTGGACTTTCTGTCCTTCAGAACTGTGATAAGTAAGTTTTTGTTACTTATAAGACACCCAGTCTACAACATTTTCGTTGTATCAACCCCAATGGACAGTAACAGTGGCTTTCTCAATTTTCTTTGTAATAGAATGCTCACAGAAAGGATGGATTTATGGCTTAAGCACTCCTGGTATAATTGCATTATATTGTTGGATGACAGTAAAATCACAGCTTTCCAGGGTTATTTTCTTTCTGGTTTTTATTTGTATTTTAAACATGGAAAATCCTTGCTGGTAGGTGGGGATTGAAATATATAAGATGTATGAATAAATGAAAACGAAACTTTGGCTGTTCTACTTTCTTGGCTCAGACAGTTGCCTTCCAACGACCAGAAGTAATAATAGCTATGATTTATTGGATTCTTACAAAATCCAGGCATTGTGCTAAGTGCTTTATATGAATTATCTCATGTAATCTTTACAGAAATTCTTTGGGAGAAGTTATTCATTAATATCCTCACCTTATACATGGTAGAAATCAGGTTTGGAAAGGCTGATGACTTATTCCAAGGCACAAAAATAAAAGTTAAGACAAAACCAATGTTCCAGACTGCTATACAGAAAGAACTTGCAAATGAAAACGGTCAATTGTTTTCCATAATCTTTGAGGTATTGTGAAAAAAAGGAATGGTGTTCCTTAGGATAGGAGCAGAGCCCAAGGATGGCAGAAGGAGGTTGTCTAGCAAGGGTTGAAATATAACCTACTCTCTGCCAGTGGGCAGACATCATCCCTGAAGATGGACTGTGACAGCTCAGAAGAAAGGCTTCCTCTTCCTATCTGGTCTATTGGAGGGCATCCATTTTTCAATTCCTTTGCTTGAAAGTAGAAACATCCTAATTTACACAAAAGCGTTTTGTGCTCTCGAGCTCCAGGATGAAAAGTGGAATAAATCAATGGAGGAACAAGTGTGAGAAGATTAAAAAGAGAGAAAATGTTAATGCAATTTGCAACAAGATGAATCAGGAAGGTTTTGAGAACTAGAGACCAACAAGATTGACTTCCATCTTGGCCAAGATTCCTGGAAAGACTTATTAAGGGAATGATTTGTTTTCCACTGTCTTATTTGTCAGAGGTATTTTTTGGAAAGTTGACAGCAGGGATTACGTTAACATCTACACCCACCCTGGCAGACAGAGCTTTATATGGGCTTAACCCGTGTGTTTGAAATATTCATCTATGTATGTTTATATTTATTTGTTTTAAGATAATAGGCGCTCAATAAATATTTTTTGAAGAATGAGTTAATGTGCAGTATGAGAATAAGATCAGAAGGAGTCCCTAGATTGATATAGCTGCTTTCAAAATTAATTTGGCCGTAGAATCTTTCAATTCACACAGTAATAACAATGATCTGGGACGCCTGAGTGGCTCAGTGGGTTAAGCATCTGCCTTAGGCTCAGGTCATGCTACTGGGGTCCTGGGATGGAGCCCCAAGTCGGGCTCCCTGCTGAGCGGGGAGCCTGCTTCTCTCTCTCCCACTGCCCCTGCTCATGCTCTCTTTCTCTCTCTCTCCCTCTGTCATATCAATCAATCTTTTAAAAAAATGATCTCATTCATCTTTCTGGTCTCATATTTAATGTGACTTCCTTGGATAAACCTTCCTTGTTATTCTTTTTTTTTTTTAAGTTTTAATTAATTTATTTAAGTAATCTCTACACCTAACACAGGGCTGGAACTCACAACCCCGAGATTAAGCATTGCATGCTCTTCTCACTGAGCCAGGCAGTCGCCCCTCTCCTTGTTATTCTTGCTTAAAACATCCAAATTTTTTGTCTTCATTTCACTCATCACAGGCAGTAATTTATGTCTACTGGTGTGTATTCATCTAAAGCTCTCCCACCATAGAAGTGACTGCATCTTGCAGTCTATTATCGTACCTCCAACACTCAGCTGAGTGCCCAGCATTAGTAGCTGCCCAATAAAATTTAGTTGAGTTAAAAATATGAATGAAAGAGGAGGCAACATCTCTGCTTACAGATCGGAAGGCCACTGGGTTATTGCTGCCATTCTGGATGCCACATTTTAAATGCATATGGACAAAAAGAAGCGTGTTGAGAATAGAAAGGTCAACCCATTATTAGAGCTAATCCTGAAAACTAGAAAGGAGAATTGATTCTAAGTTATAGGAAGTAATAGAGTCATTCAGTTCATTGAGAAAAGTCTGAAGGTAAGGAGTAGGGGCATGAATAATGACAGTTGGCTAATTGTCTACAGGTGTTGCAAGGGTTATCTGTGAAGAAATGAGCATTCACCACACACACACACACACACACACACACACACACACACACACACTTTTAATTTGTCCCTGGGGGGCATCCTAGGACCAGTGTTGATAATGATATTACTGGAAGGTAAACATTTGAGATCGGTGTAAAAAAGCATTGTTTTTAATAGTTAAATCCACCCGTCAATGGAATGGATAACTGTAGGAAGTCTTTAGAGCTTCAAGTAGACACACAGGGGGTACATTAGAGTAGGCATAATGAAGAAATAGCATGCAAGTCGGACAACACTGGAGAGTTCTGGCTCCTTATGGCTGCCTTGAACTTGTGTGGGTTGTTCATATGATCTTTGGCTTCTTCTAACCCCAAAGTTCTGCAGAAATGAGTGTAAAACCCATAGTTCCTACAACTTTGATCTCCATGACACTCTTGAAAGAGTCTAAGTAGAAAATTTGCCTTTCATGTTTAAAGTATATAGGGTATGTCACTGAAACTATAGTGTTTTATAAACTCATAACAAATGGGTTATGATTTAATAACTTTACTTTTTCAAATGGAACATGAGAAATCTAAGCAATTGCTCCAAACTGCCTAACTATTAACCTTGATTTATTAGTAACAAAAGCAATTACCATATTCTTGGTAATGTAAGCCCTGTGTAGACACAGTATTAATATTTATTAAAACATATTTTCTGTACAGCAGAAAGAACCAAACTATTTTTTTTTCCAGCAAACCAAAATTCAGCACATTTTGACTAGAAAATAATCTTGTTAAACACAACTATGAGTATGGAAGACTTTTCATCTCAAACTTCATAGTTCTGGATTGAACTGCTGTAAGCCAATGTCTTGGGAATAGGTGCAGTCTGGCCAGTTGTCTTTATCTTTGTTCACTACATTTAGCTCATGGAATGAGTGTTCTGATATTCTGGAAGGTTCTTGTCTTTGGAAAAAAGATAATAAAACGATTCAATATTTTATTTTATTTATATATCATTTATATTCATTTTCTTCCATCATCCCACACTCCTTTAACCATCGTACCGATTTCTACTTAGGGAGAGAGCAACAGACTACCTTTCACAGTTTACGGTGTTTGTAGGTGTTACATTATTATTTTTCTATTTTCTATTTTTACACTTGTAATTACTAAAAATATCATTTTAATATTCATTGCTCATCAGATCCATTTGACTGGAAGCAATGATCATACATCAGATAGTTTGGGGGACATAGTGCACATGATACATAAAAATGCCCTAGATTCAGCAGGGATGTTCTCTTCTCAATTACAATTAATATTGCACAAGTCTTGTTGCCAATTTTTCTCCACTCATTTTTTTCCCTTCAAATTTCTTTTTAATCTTGCTTCTTTCCCACAAATTATGAGGCAAACTGGCTGTGCTGAGGCAATCTTCACTACCAATATATCAAGGGTTCCCATAAAACTGTACAATTTCTTGCTGATGGCACTTGAAGAAGAAAGTTATTAAATCATTATTCATTTAATATGAATTTTTAAGGTGCTCTCATACTTCTCACCATATACTTTGCCTAGTACAGTCATAATATAGAAATCTAGATATTCTATAGGAAATGTGGGCAAGATCTTAGTGACTTATAGGGTTGAATAGTTGGTCTGCTGTTGCTAGTGACAGAAAAGATGAGCTGCTAACTTTCAAGAATGCTTGTTTTCCCTTTAACTGGAATATCCAGGGCCAGACACCATGCTGCAATGGAAAAATGGAATGGGGTCAGGGAATGCAGATATAACACCCTTGCTTGGTTATCTCATGGAGTGGGGCTTTTTTCTGCATCTCTGCATTCCCATGGCTTTGTCCTGCTGATTGTGCTTCAATTAATGCGATGAATTTAATGCTTAGTCATTAGAGAGAGAAGGAGAGACACAAACCCACGTAGATGAAGAAAGATACTCATCTTTCCAGACAAATGAACTGATGCTTTGCTTTTCTTGGAGGCGGAGTGGCGAGGAGGGGGTCCCCTGGAGTGTGGTAGCCGTAGGCTGCAGTTGGGACGAAGATTCTTCAGGGGGCAAGTGTTGGTCTCTGAAAGCACTTGAGGTTGTGACAACCCTGAACCATGAGGCTTCAAATTTTATTCATAGTCCGCAACTGGAGGCTTCAAAGGACAGAAAGCCCTGGCCCAAGACGATATTTTTATAAAAATCTCCTCTCTTGTAAACTTCAGGGGTACATGTGCCTCTCTGAAAACTAAAATTAGTTCTTAGTCCTCCAAAATCCCTCTTAGGAAACTGTTGCCCGGGGCACTGAATGAATGGTGATCTGCTGAGTGCCAGGTGTTGAGTGGGACTCCATGAGAGCTGATTTTTTCCTCAGTGTTGTGTACATACCATAAGGACTTTTTACAACTATAACGTCTGCTATAGTGGTCTGAACTCCAGGTGACATAGTTTTATTTATTTAACCAGACACAAGGGTAGGAGAATCACCCCCTGGAAAGGCTACAAGGTGAAACCTTGAACCCAAAGAATCTGTCCCATTTAGGGACTGGTATTTTAAACTCTACCATTACAAAATAAAAAAATTTTTTTGCCTGAAGTCTCATCCTCTTCCTCTAGTTTCCTTTTTCAAATAGCCCAGATAGAGATTAATATATTAAGTCATTCATTAACACCTTAGGGTGAAAGAGTTGGTCACATCCATGAGCAACAGGAAAAGGTAGGGAGATGAGGATCTCAGTGTAGTTCCAGAGGAATAGGAAAAGATCCAAATCAAAAATGTTTTTTTTTTTTTTTTTTTTTGCCCAGGGAACCCATCTGTAAGCATAAATTTTACAGATTCTCTTGCCTCAAGCAGAATTTCTCCATCTTTTTAAAAATGTATATTTTTTAAAGTGAATACTTTATTAATGAAGGTTAAAGCAAGTGGATCGGAACACAAGCAGGGGGCGTGGGAGAGGAAGAAGCAGGCTCACAGAAGAGGATCCTGATGTGGGGCTCGATCCCATAACGCCGGGATCATGCCCTGAGCCGAAGGCAGACGCTTAACCACTGTGCCACCCAGGTGCCCCTAAAAATGTATTGTTTTAAAAGATTCCATTTATTTATTTGAGAGAGAGCGAGAGTGCACATGAGTGGGGGGAGGGACAGAGGGACAAGCAGACCCGCACTGAGCGTGGAGCCCGACTCAATCCCAGGACCCGGAGATCATGACCTGAGCTGAAGTCAGATGCTTAACTGACTCAGCCATCCAAGCACCCCAGAATCTCTGAATCTTATCGATAGGGTGGGAAAAGTCTTTGTTGTGTGGGGCTGTCCAGAGCCCTGTAAGATGTTTAGCACTATTCCTGCCTTCTACCCACTAGATGCCCTAATCCAGTTATGACAACAAAAAATGTCCCCAGATGTTGCCAGATGTCCCCTGGGGAGCAAAAACCACCTCCCGTTGAGAACCACTGGTCCAATGTAAATTGTCATCATGGAGATGTTAAGGGTAGATGTCAGGATAACCGATTTCTCCCATAGATGGAGCTCTTGTTCAACAAAGTGCTTCATTAGCCGGGCAATGGCGACTCTAACTGGAAGGAATAACGCTGTTAATTCAATGGCCACTTAGTCAACTGTAAATTGTCCCTTGGTTTCGTCCTTCTTTGAATCAGCAGGAAATGGCAGCACTGGAGAGTTCTGGTTTGTAATGGCTGCCTTGACCCTCTATGGTCCGGCCAGAAAGGCTAATTTTGTAGATGGAAGGTGAGAGTTATCCAGGCCTCATCCAGGGGGCTCTGACGCCAGGCTGGGTGAATGCCAAGGTTTGCAAAGCATTGCCCAAAGCAGCAGGCCAGTCACATGCTTTCAATATTGCAAAAATTGTTCCTCGTTACCCTGTACATTTTGTCTTTAAATTGCTTTCATTGTTTTATGTGGTCTGTGTACACACCTCATTCCTTTCGTCTGGCAGCCATCGTATATCCAGTGGTTAGCTTGTTTCACAGAAGTCCTTTGTACTTTAAGGCCAAGGAGTCAACATCCAGTTAGGGAATAGAGGTGAGGGGTTGAAATACGTAGCCCAGAGATGAGAGGCAACGTCTCCTTGTTTTCCACAAGGAGAAGGAACACTCTTCGGGCACTCAAAGCAATATTAAGGAAGTCTCAACAATCCCTTTGACACTTTGCTGGAATTATAGGAAACTGGTCGTGCTTTGACAAATTGCAGTTCTCACGTACCCGCTTGGGCAAGGGTGTGCTTCTGGAAAACAGCAGCGAAGCTCTTGCAGTCAATTCACATGGCAAGCCCAATGCCTTTCCCTTCCACTTGCCCAGTGAGCAGGCTGACGGGTACAGAATACAGCGGCTACTCAGAGCTGACGCTCTCTTGGTGGGTCACTAGCGGCACAGGGTCCAGCGTCAGGACTGAAATTCATCGGACCTGGGACTTGTTGACTGCATCCGTTTATTACCGATAAACTCTTTTAAACAAGTTTCACAAGAACTCCTGTGGCTCAGATATACACCCGGAGCCCAGAGGTTGAGGCCCCTAGAGAACGTTCCCTAGATTCATCAATTCAACAAGTACTTTTAGCAGATGGAAACTTTGTTCCACGTTAGGCAGTGATGTCCCTTCCAGACCGCGGCACTCAGAGTAGCGCCACCTGGAAGCACGTGAGGCCAGACGCAAGACCCTATCCTGCTTGTCAACACTCCAGAAGCTGCTCTTCAGAGCCTCTCTGGGAACCTTTCTTCTTTGTCTGCAGCAGCAGCAGTTCCAAGTGATCGGAGCTCCACCTTTAATTGCTTGTGGGGAGTTCAAGCGAGTTACGTATGCCCAGTCTGCTCTTTTTTTTTTTTTTAATGATTTTTTATTATATTATGTTAGTCACCATACAGTACATCCCCGGATTCCAACGCAAAGCTCGATGCTCCATCAGTTGCGCATAACACCCAGTGCACCATGCAATACGTGCCCTCCTTACCACCCATCACCAGTCTATCCCATTTCCCCCACCCCCCTCCCCTCTGAAGTCCCCAGTTTGTTTGTTTCTCATAGTCCATAGTCTCTCATGTTTCATTCCCC